>NC_084976.1:5702749-5760112 GCF_963691925.1 Scomber scombrus
AGCCTCTTCAGTTCCACTTTCTGTTTTCCTCTCCTCTGTTCTGAGAGGCTCTTGGACTGGCTTTTAGAGGACTGGCAGTGCCCACCCTGCCAAGATACATATCTACTTTTTTGGGCGTGTGTGCACATATGCTCACTTGACTACATATTGTAATGGCAGCAAAGAAGGTGCTGCACTCTGAGCGGGCGCCTTTGGTGAAAATAGAACCGTGGACTAACTCCAGGGACGGCTGAGGCGTGTCAGGAACGAGAATCGCAGTTCATTTTAATCACATATCCATTTTGGTATGGTCCCAGTTCAGAGTGTGGGATATGTCACGGGGTCTCTCCCTTCGCTCAGCAGCTCTGCAATCGTTTAACTCCTCTGCTTCCCTCCCTCTCCTTCTCTCCGTGTCTCTTTATCTTTCCCTTTCTTCTGCTCCTGGGTGGTTCGGCAGGGTGACATGAGCTGTTAGCTGCACACAGGCAGGCCCAGAGTTCTTAACCGCTTGCTGTCTGGGGGGGGGGGGGGGGGACTACTATGAGACACAATGCGGGAGAGAGTTTGATAAAGAGAGATGTAAGAGTACAAGGAAAAACAAAGGCAGAGAGAAAGAAAAAGAAACTCCAAACCTGACAGGGTCAATGAGTTTACCTTGACAGCACACATATACATTTTGAATTCCCTTGCAACATGTGGTGCATTTGGCACCATCCTGAACCATGCAATGTCATGCTTCCCTGCTATTAAAAATCACTACTGTTATATGCTATACAGCGAGACATCAATCAAAACCATTTTCATGTGTTCAAATGCGTGCATGTGTGTGTGTACACGTAGTTAGATATCGTCGCTGAACAAAAGAAAGTGAAGGGGACCTAGCAACAATAATGTCCCCACATGCAGAGCAAATGTGCCTGCAAAGCCACTTCAATGGGAGGACTGGCAAGGGATGAAAGTTTGTTGGCTTATTCTAGTGTTTATAGCGTTTCAGGGGAGCTGTCATGTGCATGTGGTCGTCTAAAACTTTAATTATGCACCTGTTTTTATTATATTATGCCCAATTCTTTGCAAACAGCAACTTGGATCTTGGAGTTAAATAAGAAGCAGAAAGTCTCATTAGGGTTGTTTCGGGAATGCTGGATGTGAGGACAGCCAGACACTCATCGGATTTCATTAAGTAGCTGGCACAGTCAGTGTTTCTTGCTGCAACATGGTAAACAGCTTTCTGGCAGGCAGCTCTTTCACTGTTACCACAGGCTTTGAAGGAAACAAAAGTGTCCAAAAATAAGGAGGTAAAAATAGCAGCACTAGCACTAATAGCTCTAGCATCAATCAATTGTAACTACACTGAAATTACATGTATCTTAACTTTTTTTTTTTTTTTTAAACAAAAAAAACATTGCGTATTCATGGAAGAACTAACAAATGCCATTTACTGCTATAGTGCAGAATTCACATTAGAAACTGAGTTTGTAGCCCGGGGAGCAAAACTCATTAAAGCATACTTCTACTCTTATAATGTGGAGACCCACCAGAAGTGGGCCCACAACCCATTTTGGAACCTGACTCATAATTTAAGAAATCAGGTCCTTGGCTTGAACTTCAGTGCCTCGTTGAATAGGCTGTCTCTGACCTCACAGTAGTCCTTTAAGTCAATAACTTTTTTATTAAAACACGGAGGCCACCAGGAATATGTTAAAAGGAAATCAAAATTAGTCAAGAGCTATGAAAAATTAGGTGTTTCAATTTCAGCAAATCAAATGTGCTTTCCCCTGGTGTATTTCAACAACATTAGGCTTCATTTCCCGACCTGTCCCCTGTTGGTGCCGTGACTGAGTGACGAAGACCTAGACCAAAGCCTAGGACAGGCCAGTTGGCGGACTTGCTCGCTTGCTTGGCTTGGTTACTGGCTAACTGACAGGCACACAGTCTTCCTGTCCACTGTCCACTGTCAGAATCAGGAGAAACGGGGCATGGTGTTGTGCAGAGGGCATGAGTCAGAGTCATGAGTACCGTACCAGCTGTGGTGCTCTTTGCCTAGTCTGTTTCCTCTGTATGCATGCTAAAATGTGGACATGAAACAGGGACAGCAAATTATTTTTAGTCATTAAAATGAATGAGTGAAATCTAAAAGCAAGTAGACTTAACACAGGACCCCCACTAAATACTTTTTGTTACTTAATTACTCTAAATTAGTCTGTGTGGGTAGTTCCAATCATGGCTCAGAGCCATCTAGTGATACATTATGCCATTACTAGTATGAGGTATCACTACCTAAGCCTAACCTTTTATTTAACAGCCTCTGGGTAACCCCGTGTCTGTACCAAACCCTTTTCACATCATAAGAGCTGAGATCTTTTTGGGCCACTGGTTCTCAGGCTAATCAGCTTCCTGGTCTGGACTGACTATGGTCACGACTATATTTAGACAAATACAGCTGGGGCTCTAGCTAACAGGCTGTGATTGGTGCTTTTTACAGAGGCCACACACAAGCACATAAATGCACATAGATACACACAACCACAAACATTTGCATACCTGTGCAGACACAAATACATTCATGTTTGCAAATATGCGCATATATTTAGATGCCAAGTCATACGCTGCATGCTTTGACGCTAGTCACACCTGTGAACGCATATTATGCCTAAACAAATAACAGCAGGTCGGACAGCCAGAGCGCAATCACCAGCAGTAATGAGTTCATTGCTGACAAGGGGCCTGCTGCTTTAACAACCTGTAATTGGTACAATTATAAAACTAGCTGCCAACACTAAAGTCTCCATAGACGCGATGAATTTGCTCCTGATGGCGCAAATTGATTTGTGTGTATTGCAGGGCTCTATGAATGTTCTTCGTGAACATATATACAGAGAGGAGAGGGGAAAAAGGAGAGAGACTACAGGGAAATACAGGAAAGAACCGGCGTTCCCGGTTAGTTCTGAGTTTAATCAGAGGCTGAACTGAACACAAATACACAGACGCAGTCAGTGCCTGCTGTTGCTAGCCAGATTAAAGCTAATGTACAGTAATGTATTTTGGCTGTTTTGGGGCGAATAAACCATGGACGTATTATAAGAGCTGGATAGGGCGCTGCCGCTCAGCCGTCAGCCGATTTTTCCTAGTGGTCACTCACGGTATTGCAGCGTAAAAAATCCTCCTGTGGCCTAAAAGGCATTTTCCCCTAGACCACCATTGTAAAGGAGACATCTTTAAAACTGTTAACAGGACACCTTGAACAGCAGACAAGGTTAGTTGACCTGGCTATCATGAATTTTTGATCCATGGAGGTTTTATATTTATGAAATTTTTCTTGAGCAGAAAAAAGCGATTTGAAAATCCATGACATCATCACAATGTAAAGTCTATGGGCCGAATGGGAACTCGCAGGTGGAGCCAATGGGGGAAACACTACTGCACATATTCAGTGGGTCAGTGGAAGTAAACACAAAAGTCATAAATTGCGCCAGCCGAGAAATTATAATAGGACTGAATGGGCGCCATTTTTATCCAGCTCTTATGATACATCCATGCAATAAACACAAATGATCCAGCGGTCAAACTCACCTGACTAACGCAAGATGACAATTTGCTTACGTTCTGTCTGAACACAGCGTAACAGTGGCAGGATGCAAGTTTTGCAAACTTAACAAAAAAAGGAAAGGAGGGAAAATGAAAACAAAAAAAATCTAATGGAACCATGTAGAAAACATGATCAAGCAAAGGCAAAAGAAGCATATAGACCGCAAACTTGCAGGTCATATGTTATTCTCCAGGTAAAATAATACCTAACATGGGGAGTCTCATTAAAAAAGCCATTTGGAAAAGCTCCAGTACAAACTCAGGAATAGCAGAACTGGTAGGTTGTTGCTTTGTACTTTACAGACAAAAATAAATGTAGCCTAATTAAAAGGGAAGGCTGGTCGGGGTGTGTCAGTGCGTATATACAATTATGTGAGTGTGTGTTGCGTAAATGTCCAGTAATGTGTCGAAATCTGGATATGTTGGCATTAGCGCAGATGTTCTGACAGAGGACCCTACTGAGAAAGCAAGCGTAAAGCAAACTATAATGCCTGAACTGCCGGGCCAAAATGTGGTCAGCAAATTCTTTTTTTAAGATCAGCATCTTGCCGTGATTTGAAAGAATATCGCCGAGAGCAGCTGGTCCTAATGGTTTACACAGTGTCCCAGAATACAAGCTTGGAACCTGCGCACAGTTTCCAGAATGTTCATTTTTGTTATTACTCATATCCTGTACAGTACAAAAAAATCAGTTTCCTCACTCTTTCCAAAATACAGTGACACAGACAGCTGTGGGGGCTGGGGGATCGGCAGGAGAAGTGGAGCAAGGTGTCCATCAATGGAAGGCAGAGAAGAAGGCGTAACCATTCAGACCAACACACATTCCCTGACATAGGTGGGTTTCGTCTGTAATGGGAGCCGAATGGGAAATTTTGCATCATCCGGAACGTTCTCCTCCAATAAACCTTCAAAAGTTAGTGGAAGCACTCAAAAAGATCACGTAGACTATCTTCAAAGCGGTAAAAGAAACACAAACTCAATAAGATAGTCAAACAATTTTGACTAGCTTCACAATGTGCTACTTTCTCTTGAGTTTAACTTATCTGAGTCTATTTACAAAGTCCACAGTAACCCCAGTCTAATCCGTTATAGGCTGACATATTTGTCTGATAGATGAAACAGATAGCCACTGTCTTGGGACCGGTGATAAGTTATCTTTAGTTTCTACAAATCATTCACTGTCACACCCTGCCTTAATTAACCAATACAAACATTCCCAAATGCAGGCAGTTAACAAAATCCTCTGCTCCTATTGTTTTCCAATTTTTTAAACCTCTGTGGAGGGAATCAGGCTGAAAATGGAGGGAAAGGAAGACTGGCAGCTTGTACCTTCAGCCTTTTTTTTTTTTTTTTTTTTCAAAACTTTGTGGTGCAGATTGAAGTATTGCAGAATTCCCCATCTCTCCAAGCCAAGGTCACTGACCCCTCTTGAAAATAACCAGGGTGAGTTATGGGCTGCTCTCAAGTCCCCTCTTTTATCTTACTACAAAAGACTCACTACAGTGTCTCACAAAGCCTCTAAATGAACATTATAAATCATGCAAGCACTTCACACTGAACAATAACACCTAAGTGGCCAACTTAGGGGATGGGAGGGAAATTTGTTATTTTACCACCTGGATGTCAATTGGGTGGAATGGCTGGGATTTGGGTAGAAAAAAAGGTACCATGAAAAAGCCACTGAGTCAAGAAAAAGAAAAAAAAGAAGAAAAAAAATGGCACCTCTAACTCATTTATAATATGTCTTTCTTTGTGGCGTCACTTAATTTTCTTTCAAGCTAATTGTTTCTTTGACTGTACATGGTCTATGTCACCTGCTTGGTGCAAGTGGATCTGCAGGTATAGAACATTTAGTAAATGCTGTTTTCAGCAGCAGCAATACATTGTTAAAAGTGATCATTATGACTAGCCTTTAGTGTCTTTTAAATACAGCTGGACTCTTATTGAGCAGATGAAGAAGAGAAGTGGTCATTAAAGAGACTTTTCCATATTTGGTTAAAGTCATATCAAAACAATCTTTACAGCCCACAGTGAACATTCACATATATCAAAATGCATAGATCATACACATTTTGAAAATCGATTCAGAATTCAGAATGCTTTAGTACTCAAAAAGTATCACAGAAACACAATATGTTCTAATTAGATCCACACCGCACCATGACTCAATTTACAGAAGGAAAGTGAGTCAGATCATTTTTCTATCTGTTATGACACCCATTCACAAACCAACCCAGCTCTTTAAAGTCTCTGGGCTGAATCTAGGTATGAGTTAGGGGTGAGGCAGGGATTGTAATTGTGGCCACAGCTCAGAGTTTTGTGGTTCCCCAGGGTCAAAGGTGTTCCATGTGTGCATTTCTCAATCATCAGTCCTGAACAGCCCAAACTCCTCATAGAAAGAAACGCTCCACACTCTCCCTCTCTCTCTTTCACACACACAAACGGCCCTCCCCTTCCTCCCATCTGGAGCACCCCTGACCCAAAACACACACACACACACAGGCGCGCAAACTTACATACACACGCACATTGAGATCCATTCTCAGGAGAGGGCTTCATTACACAGGGATTACTAAAAGAAATGTTTTAATCAAGTTGTGCAGACAGCTGCAGGCCGCAAGGCGAGAAAATGGCAATGACGTGGTTCATCAGGCGTTAAAGGAAAACACATCAAGAGGCCTGTGTGTGTGTGTCTGAAAAATGGTGTGTCTGTGTATGTGCATGTGAGCTTCCTGCCTCTGTCCAACATGTCCAGCTGTGGAAGACATGCGGTTCCTTATAAGGATACACAGAGATAGGAGACCTTTGTCCAGAGACTACAGACCAAATATCACATTTATATGCTTTTATACATCCCGTTGTCATAGCAACAAATGCAGCAGTCAACAAAAGCATCATCTGTCCTTTATTTCGGTCCAAATTGGTTGTCTTCAGTATTATTCTCCCAAGGCCCTTGACCTTCACACAGATGGATTGAAAATAAGAAAATGGATTCCAGTGAGTTTTGTAATTTTTACCTGATTTGACTAATTATATGCAGCGTTCATTTTTTTATTGTGGTGAAAACCAATGCTTTTTCTTAAGCAGTGAAAATTGGATGGGCTCGTTCCTGGGAAGCGATGGAGCAGTACTGAGGCCTGGCCTGGAGGAGAGGACAGTGGAATGCACACCACAGTAGATGATAATCCACTCAGAGCTGATAATCCATCTACCCTTCCCTATTTCCCACTGTTCTCCCTCCCTCAAGCTTCAGTTCCTCAGATGACTAATTCAGGCATTAATAGAGTCTTTCAGTCGACTGAAAACATCTACAGCTGCTCCTGAATCCACCATCTTGGCTCCGACTTATACATCCAAATATGGTATAGTTAAAAATTCAATAGATATTCTTGGATTGAAAGAATATTGCTTCTTGGACACATTACAGCCTATAATATACACTTTAGGGCTGAGTTAAAACCAGTGTTTATTTAAGCTACCAGATGACACTTGTAATCATAAGGGCAAGTGCACTGCTCCTACAACAGAGTGACTATGGTTTTTGTACGGTTTCAGTGAGCAGTTGAATGCTGAGAGAAACGCATGAAAGCTTCCATCAGAAACTGAGACGTCAATCAGTGAGAGCACAAGCTTTGTGTTTGCTGATGCCATTTCCTTCATACAAGGCTCCTCAATACGTCCATTGATCTCTGTCAGACATAAAACCAAATAAAACTGTCTGACACCAGATGTCGAGAATAAAAAAAATCCTAACCACAAAGTTGGCCAAAATACTTCATAGACTGTGCCACACGAAATATGATGTTTTACCTTGCAGCTCGCAATCCTTTTGCGCTCCTGTGCTTCGGAGAGAAAAGTGGAACAATATTACATCATATGCCATTCCAGGCTTTTAATACACACCTGTTAATACATAGAGCTTACTTGTTATAGTGTGTGCTTACATCCCTCCAGCTTCATCATGTAAAAACTTTTTTTTTTCTTTCTTTCTGAAAACATTGCCATGTTTCTTCAAGAACAGTGAAGGGTCTACAGTAGTTCATGCGTTGCCTTGTTCAACTAAATGAATTCTTCGCTGCTCTTCTGGCCTCTGAACCGCAACTCAAAGCTGAGCGTGACCACAGCAACCACACGTTGATTTTAGGTCATTCAATTATCCTTCGCCATAACAGCTTTCAGTTACTTTAACCCTGTCTGCGCAGACCTCTCACTTAAGGCCTTGATGAGTAATACAAATGATTACTTTGTTATGAAATCAACACTAGTCAAAGTTTGGTTGAAGGGCTCAACGGTTGATGCAGAAGTTGTGTGTGACATCATTCACAAGATCTCCGTCATACGTCATGTAAATGTATACTAGGAGTGCAGGAATGGACTTTTCCATCCAGCAGCCACTCCCGAATCCATTTTCATAGGCCAAAATGATTATTCCAATTCAACTTGTTAATGATCTTGCCTGCCAAAATGGCTAATAGACAAATGTAACAGCCACAGTCAATGTTCTCACCAGTGAATGCCATTCGTGTGCATTTGCTAAATTTGACTTGGATCTCTGTGGCTCACAACTGAAGGACACAGAAAGCATTTGTCCTCCTGTTCTTGGCTGTGCTTGGAGACATAGACCAGGAGCAGCTTGCTATGACTAACTATGAACAGGAGTAATGAGGCATTACAATCACACCAGAAGCCTCATGCTTCAGATGCCTCAAGCAGCCTTCATAAATCACAATATGAGCTAATCTAGAGTCTAGACTACTGGTCCAGACATAGTAATGGACTTCTCAACTTCACATAAAAATCCTTCAGGTAGTGCTAAAAACCGAAGTAACGATTGACAATGTAATAGACTTAGAGCAATAATTAGATATCAAGGGAAAACCGACATTCTTTTCTATTCAGAAACATTTGCAGGGCAAGTCAGCTTTTTTGTGGCTATATAACATGCACCTGTAGTGCCACATGCTTTAAGAAATTATCCCCTCAGAAATAGCTGAGCGAGAAACAGGGGCTGCTAAAAACGCCACATAAAAGCTGGTGTGGGGCTGAATTATGGCCTGCAATACGACGAGCCACACTAGGCTTTTGCTGGTTTGTTGGTAGGTTGGTTGGTGGGCCCCGATCTTGGCCTGCCTCCATATGCTGCTGCCGTCAGGTGGCCCTGCACAGGGAATATTATATGGTGTGAGCATTTGTGTGTGTGCGGCTAGAGAGGTTAGGTTTGGGAGATCGATGCAGGTGGCACTTCTAACGTCCCGTCCTACTGCCACATCCCTCTCTCTCCCTTTTTTTTCCTTGCAGGCACTGATTTTATCTGGGATAACAGGTTTAACAGCCGGACCAATTGAGACTCTCTGTATAGTCCCTGTGAAGTCAGCGGACCCATACACTGCCTTTCATTACGGATAAGTACAGCCTGATGCCTCTCAGCTGCACTTTAATTCACTGGGAGTGAAAGTTCATTTCAGAGGATTTTGGCTTTTTGTTAACCAAATGACTGTTAGGGTTAGTTCATTGTAGTCCACATTAAGAGGGGAGACTGAGTAACATGCATGGATAATTTAGTCAATTGCATCATTAAAGTCTAGACGACTTTAAGGATGTTTATAGGTGGGATTAGATGAAAGTAAGTGTGAGTTATCTGAGAATACTGTTCATAGTGATTATGATTTCTAATCCCAAAGAAGTTGAGAATTTATCAACATCCTCAAGTCTTTATGGTGCGGGTGAAACGTTAATATGCTGCAGTTGCAAGTTATCAAAGATAATCAGACTAACTTAAACAGGAAGATATTTGAAATACTGAAGATGTATAAATACATGTAAATATTGTTTCTGTGTAGAATTAGCTACAGCTGCTGCTCAATAGAGATTGCCGTCTTTCTAAGTTCGGTGTTGGTTTTTTTACCCAAAAGGAGCTATACAGATTGCACAATCTGGACAACACAGGGAAGCAAAAGTCCTTGGACTGCATGAAGAGGAGACTATACATTTTTCATGTTGTTCAATAAGAGCATCTCAAGAAATAGACGTGTGTGCCAGGCTCAAAAAGCTCACACTGTAGTTAACAACATTACAGTGTGATATTAAAAACGGGTAAAATATCCTTCTAGCTCTTAGTTCTTAAATTAATCAAAGTTAGTGATGCTACCTTTGAAGAAACCTTATCTCAGTGTCTCAATCAGGCACCTACGGTAGGAATCTAGTATCCTCCCTACCCCCTCACTTAAGATCTGACAGTGATCAAGTGGATTTTAGCTTAGTGATTAACAGCTAACACTCACTTTCAGTTAAATATTATCCATGGTGATGCCTGGACACAGTGTTACAGAGAATCAACTTTATTATGGTCAGGACAACCAAATGACACATTTCAGTTGGTTGTGCAGTTTCCAACCTCAAAAGTTTATTTCCACAATGACAGACAAAACAATTCTGCATTACAACATTTGAGGTAACCTAAACTGAGGCCAGGAGGTGGAACACAATTTAGTTGAGGTGCCCATACAAGGGCATTTTCAGGGAAAGGTAGAGAAGGTTTCAACAGTCACCCAAAACCAACTTGGAAATCTGTTGCTCACTTTTAACTGACTGAAAATAAGAGATTATTGTCGTAGGATTGCCAATATTTTGGTTTGACTGCTGTTTGTTGGGTGATCTCTTTTCCTTGCTTCAAAATTTCCAATATGTGGAGTCACAAGATTGGGAGTCTGCTTGGGAGCGCTGCCCTTCAGTTTGCTTAAAAACTGAGGTAACAAAGACATTTCAGTCTTGTATACATCCAACGTCTCCCACACATTAACAACTGTCCAGTTAGAGCCAAGGCTGGCAGGGAGAAGATGTCAAGGCAGGGCGCTTTCTCCACTGAAAGCCCCTTGCTGCCCACTGTGACAAGCAGGAGCCTTTGTGGTGAGAGTGAAGGAAACATGAGCTATAGTATTGGGCCAACTCATCAGGAGAGGTGCTGGGTGTTCACAGATGCCCAGTGCCTCTCCAAATCCCCCATGATCACCTGGCAGCCATACACATTTACTTAAGCGTGAGCTGGTTGCACAATGACAGCACAGAGGGTAAGAGAGAGACAGAGAAAGAGAGAAAAAGAGAGGGAGAGAAAGAGGAAGAGAGAGAGAGAGAGAGAGAGAGAGAGAGAGAGAGAGAGAGAGAGAGAGAGAGAGAGAGAGAGAGAGAGAGAGAGAGAGAGAGAGAGAGAGAGACACACACAGAGAGACAGGGCGAGAGAGAGAGAGAGAGAGAGAGAGAGAGAGAGAGAGCAAACTTACTGTACATTTGGATTAAAAAATGGAGTTAGACAGGGAAAAAAGAAAGAGAGGAGAGGGATGCGAGATGTGTGTATATGACATCACCCGCTCTACGTCCCTGCTTCCAGCTACCCCTCTCTCCTGTCAGTCACCATTCCCTTTAATACAGAGACCAGAGGGAGACAAATCTAAAGCTACCTTTCAAACTGGTAATGGAAAAACGAATCCAAGAAACTGCCTAACAAAACCAGTGAAGACTGACTGGAGCAACTAGAGACACTCTTTTCTTCAGATCACTCTCTCACTTACTGCCTCGCTGTGGCACCCTCGCCAAGGTCTAATGCTTTACACTTTTTTTTTTCTGTGCAGCTTCAAAACTTCAAAAGCGTGTACAGCTCTGCTCTGTGGCTGCTCAGACAACAGAACATCTTGGAAAGGGGGGCAAGTGTTGTTGGAGTTACATCAGCACTGAGGAGCGGTCCCAAAACTAACATTAATACACTCAAATTAAATGCAACCACCTGGTGGGGTACATCTTTTGCCTGCTACAATGACCCAGTGTATCACTCTGGAGGAACTGGGACTGTGTGTCTGTCATCTACAAATGTAATCACATTTAATCAGCAGTACATTTCTGTTGGCACAAATGATGCTGAAGTTCTACACAGGAAAGTAAAATGTATTAATTCAGAGTATACAATGTCCATCCTGGACCATTTATATTTTTTCATCCAAAACAAAGAACCTCTGTAGCAGCTATCTTTGGCCACAATAACATGAAGAACATCAAGCACAACAAGAATCAAATCATGTTAATATGACTTACTTATTACCATAGTTGGTTATCACTTGGTCCCTTCTACTATATTTCTCTCTTGTATTTCTTCAAACCAGTATCCCTGTCAAACCTGCTCATCATCATTCCTCCAGGAGCAAACTGTCAAGTTGTGTTAATTAGATTTTCAACTGTAGCTGTACACAGGTCAGAAGGCGAGACAGCTACACCTACCGCTAAGACGCTAAGACAGAAAGGGTCAAATATGAGTCACTTCAAGCTTAAATTGACAGGTTTAGAACTCATAACCCTGTGCAATAACAACCAGTGTCATTATCACCTACAGGAAAGAGACTGACAGTGAAACAACTGTTAGAAAATGCAAGAACTGCTTCTAACCCCTTCAAGTGTCGGAAACATTGAGCTATATTTAAACTAGTGATGAAGAAAGTGAAATGAAGTGGAAATAATCGTGTTAAGGGCTGCAGAATTATCTAGGGTATTATGTGTTCACCTATTTTGAGGTATGACTGCAATGCCATCACGTAGTCTAACATCTATTCAAAACATACTGAGATAAGACCTCCCGGTGCATAGTGTTACTGGACATGTACATACTGTATTCCATCAAAGGAATGCTTAAAACAAAGAATAACAGAGCGCTTTCTTAATGTGTCAAGGAGACTCTGTGAGAGGTTGTCAGTGTTATTTCTCAGGTCTGGTCCAGGCTGAAAGAAAGCCACAGGGGGGCACTGATCTAGAAGGCTTTCGGGGGATGAGAAACATCTAGTGATTGTCAGAAAAATAACATCCGTTTGACATCTGAATCCACTATTTGAGGTAGGCAAGGCAGAAAAGAGGGGGCTTTGAGATCAAACAAGCAGCTAGCGCTCTGTTATTGGGAGCAGAGAGGACAGGGAATCAGGTTCTATCTACAGACACACTCACATACCACTTTGAATGAAGGCCTTGTGGTTCCCTATGTGGCCAGCTAACCACTGTACAGTAGATATAATGTTGGGCTGGAGAAGAAGTCAGGAAAAGTCTAAACCATCTGCAGCTCTTTGACATGTTTAAATCTAAACTAATGGGGGGAAATGGTTTCCCAAGCCAGTGCTCTCACACAGGTTTTCCTGTTTTAACAGGCACTTTGACTGCAAGGTGTGAGAAAGAGTGCACAGGGTGCGTGCGTGCACGTGTGTGCTGACGTGTATGCGTGTGTGCGTGTGTGCGTGTGTGCGTGTGTGCGTGTGTGCGTGTGTGCGTGTGTGTGTGTGTGTCTGTGTTCGTGCATGTGTTCGTGCATGTGTACAGATGATTAGTAGTGGACAAACACTGATGGATTAAATAATGATGAGTTATTTTCCCAACACACCTCTTTATCTTTCAACATTTGAAGACAATCTTAGATCCAAAAGACACCTTATCTAAGATGTCTGTTCCTTTCCTGGTTTGATTTCTCTTGCTTTCTCCTTTTTTTCTACAGTATCTCTCAGTGTTTCTCCTGTGAGCTTCCTCCTCTTTCTTCTAACCCTCTCTCCTTCTTCTATATCCATTTCCTGTCCATCTCTACAGGTCTAACCTTTCAAATGCACTATTATTTGTCCAAGTGTGCTCCAAATTCTGAGGTTTATTCCTCTCCTTTCCCTTATTGTCCTCTCTTTCTATTCCTCTCTCCTAACCTCTTCTCACCTCTGGGGGACGTCCCCAATGAGTCATCCTCCGTCTGGTACAAAGGCAGGAATACAGCAATATCTTTTTTCATATCCTTTGACAGCGTTGTCTTATTTTCCTATCCTTGTGTTTCAAACCATCTGAGAAATTGTTGCAGTTGTTACCCGATGACTCTGTTTTTCTGTTTTCCCCACCAACCACTGAAGAAGTGGCTCATCCATCACTTTAAATATCCTCTGATGCACTGCCCGCAAGAGGCTGCAATCCTCGTCAATAGTGGCACAAAAAACACTACAATACATGGACCTGACACCACACACACACACATAATGTATACAGACAGTCAAGCGTGTCTATAACCACTCCCAACACACCCATACACATTAACTGTGAACCTCTCTAAAGTCACAAAAGTTACTAAGCATTTTTTCCATTTAGTACAGATACACATGCATATCAAAATACAACTTTTAATGTGACTAAGGCAGAGTCTTTACAGGTTATTTACGATTTAATTCACATGACTCTACACTTGAATCCACCAAAACTGGTTCACTACTCTATCTACTTGACACTAGAACCAGCACTAAATGTTAGTTGAAACAGACTTGCACAAAGACAGACCATTTTGAGACTGATCTATTTGTATTGGGATTGAAACAGAACTTCAAGAGCCAATCAAACATGGGACAAGTATCAAAAAAATAAATAACAATTTAGACTGAGCATACAGGTGACAAAGTAAGTGTGAAATGAATTGGGCTCAGAACTGGGCATCACTTCAATGGGCATCACTTCAATCTAAATAATTAAAAGGGGAAAATATTAAATGTCGAAGACTGCTAACAATTTGCATTAGTAGCAGTGGATATGATAACAAAACTATTGCAAAAACGCCCTGTCTTGATCAAATAATCTGCAATGAAAATTTCAATTTATGTCTGAAGTGGTAATAAACATTTGCACCACTTGCAAGTACACTGGGGTTTTGGTGATTGGCTCAGAATGAATAAGGGGAAAAATATGTGGCTACATACTTGTTTTCATATCCTATTGTTTTTAATCATTCAATTAACTTTTACATTTCTGCCAACTGTCTGGCTCATGTTAAGTAATACCCACTTTCTTCAAGATTGGCACCAAACCAAAACACAAATCACAACCTGCAACCATAACACTACAAACTCACCAGTATGCAGGCATCTGAATCAGCTTCCCATAAAGTGCAGTGCTGAAGGAGGGGATAATGGGGATGAGAGGCAGGAAACCCCCTGCACTGTCCTGGCATGTCAAGCCTGCCTGGAACCCAAACACCTGGGAAAAAGACAGAGAAGGAGTGGGGAGAGAGATGGTGGAAGGGAGAGAAGGGCAGGGGGAAATAGAAGGGGGAAAAAGCAGAAATGAAAATTCAGCATTGTATAGATCAAACCATTTACTGGATCCACACATAAAAACATGTCAGCTCTCATTGAGTTCATACAGCTTCTGAAATGAAAACACAGAAGCACACAGCCAGAGCTGCTATGGTTCTCTCATCTCAATCACCACTAAACTGATTTGGCCTTATCTATCTATAGCTGAGCTGTCAAATTAAAAGGGTGCACTTTTACATGCTCTGGCTCTTATAGAGACAGAGGAAAGACAACATAATCCTATCGTCCTTGTTTACTGTAAAAAAACAAAAAAACGCTTTCAGCAGGACCTTTTAACAGCCTGGGAGGTACTGTTAAAAATATCCTTATGCTGAAGCCTCAGGGAAATTCATGTACTGTATGCTCTATGTAATGTAGACAACTACAGACAGCTGCAAGGGTTTTTGTCTTATAGTTTTTCAAGACGTAATTGATTACATGGCTGAAGTGATTTGACCCCTACATTGTGATTTAATGAGGATACACATTGCTGAGTGTTCTATACAGTGTGGCTGGCTAAAAGGTTTGTGGGTAGTTTGTGCTGTTTATCAATCCAGAAAAAAAAAACTTAAAATGAGCATAAGTACATAGACTAACAATGTTAAATGTTGGCAATTTCTGGCAACACACACATTTGAATCAGACTGATCAATTCAATTCAAACAACTTTATGTATCCCAAATAGGACAATTCAGTTTGCAATCTACCAGTTATAAACATAAACCTAAAGGCAGGACAACATATAATCAATCAACTCACTCAATTCACTCTGTCAGTGGCAACAAATTGGCATGAGATCAGATCAAGACCATGGCAATGTTCACTGATCTAAACGCGGTGTCTTTGAGTGACAATGTGTCTCAAAATCACATCCTCAATAATAAACATGACGGATGAAGTCCAATTTAATATTGGAGGTAGTGGATGATGGTTGGATCCAACTGTCCCCCGTGCAGCAGTTATAAGCATGGAGCAGGATTCATATGTGAAGACCTACCAAACCACTTGACTGTTAAGATGTCACAGAGCAGACAAAACTGAACTAAAATGATAATTAATTTATTATAGGACAACTTGTCTATGGATGTAACATCATGTCACCACATGTATCTCTAAAAAATCCAGTTGCGTTGTGTGATTGCAAGATACACATTTTTACATAATAAAAATACCACTATGAAACGCAAGCTTGGGGCCATATAGACAGTTTGATTCACTGCACCTTCCTCTAAGAGACGACATATTAAAATCTGTTTTAGTTCAGCAGCCCATAGCAATTAGTTATGTAGATAGCCCAAGTTTTCAACTACATTATTTTAATGTTGTTTAGTTTCCAATTAGTATGATAGGTCTTTTCACTTATGTGGCCTCCTTGTTGAGCAAACAGGCTGACTTTAACTTCTTGTCTACAACTTTGGAAAAGTGAGACAATAGCTAACTGCTACCCTCAAGACAGATACCTTAGCCCTGACAGCCAGTGTCAATAAAACACAGATTAAGATAAGCCTTAGTTTATACCCATTTCAAATCACTTCCTGAATTAGGTGATTTGTGGTCAGAATGACCTTTACCCCGTCATGATCCCACTGTCAAAATCCAGAGGTAGTATTAGTACCTCAGCAGATACAGATACTCATTGGCTGATTGGTTAGAATGATCCTTGCCAACTGACCAGTTAACTGTTAACCCTGCAGTGACCCTGTGATAAGGACTACCAGCATGATATCCAGCAAACATCCTGCCTTAAAAAAACACATCCAGGCCACACTGGGCCAGACTGGGCTACCCCAGATTACTCCAGATCTGTTATCCAGGCTTCCTAAAAATTGGATTAGCTGAATTTCCTAAAGCCTCTGTAGTTCTATATATACTCCATCAGACATCTGGGCCTTCAAGTTTAATATAAATACAGAGGTCATAACATCTTTATTTCTAGCTTATTAAAAGGTATATTTGAAAAGCAAAGAAAGGGACAAACATGTTCTTTAATGTAGATACTGTAGCCATCAGATATTACTTCACCTTCACCTGTATTTAAATTAATAACTTATTAAATTTGTGTCAAAGCTAATGCACTTTCAGAGAACAAATGATCATTTCTGAATAATTTGCTATGAACATATACCCTATTTGTAGAGAGATAATGAAGACATGTAAGATTGCTGATCATAAAATGTACTGCAGTTGGTATACCAACCTTTTGTAGATTATTTCAACTTGTGAATGTTACGTAAATAGTCTAACAACAAGCAGTATGAGTTTTATGTAAAATTGCTATTCTGTCATTAACAAGGTAATTTAGCTGTTGAGCGTCAAACTGTCAGTCAGAACTGTACAAGCAATGCAGTAACAGGAACGTCACAACTGCACAAGTACAAGCCTTTAGCAACCCATCAATTTGATAGGTCAAACCCATGAAGTAAACCAGAGTTGGACTGGTGCTCATCAGGAAGCTCAGTGCTGAGATTTTTATGACCAGGTGAAAAAGGGGTCATCAAGGTCATAAAAAGGGTCATTAGGGTCATTTCAGAATGGAGTTACAAAAGTGTGGCCATGCAGATGACCTATTGACTTGTGTAAAAATGATTGTGCATATTTTGTGTCAATGTAGAAAGATGACATATACAGACACAAGTGTAAAAATTTCCCATTTTTGATTCATGTTTACAGAAATAATAGTTGACACTTTCCTAAGTGATTTTTTTCAAGGGAATCAGTACTACAGAGTAGAATATTATCCTCCTTACCTTGAGGTAGAGGTGTGCATAGCAGTGATGTAGCAGGTTGTCAGAAGGCTGGCTGAGACCGCTGACAGTGCTGACCAGCTCTGGAGCATACATGGGTACCGAGTGTTCGACATTCACCCTCTCCACCTGGAACTGGACAGAAGGTAGAGGGCGCACCGGCTGAAACACTGGCACGTTGGCTGGCCCTGGTGCAGCCTGGGAGATCAAAGACATAAAAGGGTGGACATGGGATTCAAAGTAAGTATACATATCGCACATAATCCTAATGTTGTAGTATTTAAACTTAAGTCACCTAAAACCATCCATATCAGTCTCCCTCATATATCTCTAGACTGACAAGTTTTAAGTGAACGAAAATGTGTAATATGAATTCTGCCTACAATGAACCTAAAAGAATGCAAAATGAGGTTATACCTAATTCCAAAGAACCAAACAGCTATTTCCCTAGTTTGCTACCTATGTGGAGGAGCATATGAGAGCTTGCTTTCATGTCAGAAATTATAGTAGGTGCAGTAAACTAAGTATGCATTGCATTTACAAGCTTTTGGCAATGTGATATTAAGTGCATATCATGCATTCAACATTCTCTTGTGTATACACACAATTTTCTCACCGTAAGTCTTTGTATTTTATTGAAAACCATTTATATAGAGTTTTCCTATATACTTTTTTTAAATGCCAGAAATGACGCCAACTATCCATTCATTTCGGAAATCAATAGGGTTTGGGGGCCACTCTGTGCAGAACTGTTCTGAAATGTGAGTCAACCTCTGTGTCACTGCCTGGAAAACTCTTGGTAGCGTAGTTCCTTTAAAGAATAGGGCGGTGTGTAATGTGTGTGCATAGCAAGTGATGTTGTTACCCCAAATGCTGGAAAAGTGAACAGGGTTAGCCCCGAAGTTAGCGACAATGGGTTAGCCTAACCTTAAGACGCTACCCCTAAACAGTCAACCTAAGGGAAACACGGACATATACTGTACACAGTATGTACAATTTTAGGTGTGCTCTAACCTTGCCTCCCATGATGACAGGCATTAGTGTGTGAAGGAGGTTGAACTCTGCCATAGAGACAGTGACCGAGACTTGGAGCAAAGTGAGACAAGTTAGTCTGGTTGGGATGAATTCCTCTAAGTTGGATATCTCTTCTGGAGTAGCTGGACCATGGCTCTCATCAACCATTTCTACAGTGACAATGACACAACAAGAAAGACACATGTTAGCTTTTGAACAGTTGCCATCACACATTACAGAGGTGCAATAAAGGGAGGGGTGAAGTGTATTTTTTGACATAATGTGAAGGAGTGGGAAAGGCCAAAGACATTTGAGTTTGAGCAACTAAAATTGTTTTACAGAGAGAGAGGTTAGCTGTAAAACACACCAGTTTCTTTGAGTGGGCGCCTCTCCTCTACGCCTGCGGCATTAAAACAATAAAAAGGTCTTTTCCAACAAAAACCACCACCTCATACACTAAATAAAATAAACATGCACTATAAAAGTACTGGCAATTCCCAAGCAATATTCATTACAGTGGCTGTTTCCCAGTAGCTTTGTTTTTGAACTCCCTCATAAAACCACTCATTCAATCAATAACCAGAAACATCCGGAGAGGCAGACAATGAAGTCAACCAAGTCGACACGGAATTGAGGCTAACAAGGTCAGCAATCACCAAAGTCAGGAGTGACCAGAGCACTCAACCACTAAACCATGTCCGGGCCCTGAGGTGGACCAAAACTTGAACCCTTTGTTACTGAACGGCTTGGCTCTGTTTCCAGGACATGGGCTTGTTTCAGCTCAGCAACGGTTCTGTTGGGCTGCATTCCCAGCTCCACGGTGGGCTCAGAACCTGATCCCAATGCTGTTTTGCTCTTTGGCCTACCACCGCAGCCCGCATCAGGTTCACCTGGCACTGACATGTCCAATCTAATTGTATGCCAAGACTCAAATCAATATCCACAGTCAACATTAACATTACAAAAACATGTAGCTCATATGGTTAACAAGGGTATGAACACCAAACATCTTCTATTTAAAGCACACAGAAAAGACAAAAATCTGACAAAAAGAACATTCAAGTGTACACTCCATAACACACAAAATATAACTCACTAAATAAACCCTGTATTTTCCTTTTCTACTTAACAGACTCAAATCTAAAATGCTACTTTGCTGCTTCTATTGTTCTTGAGCAATGTATAAAAATGATTTCACACAAATGAACACACTAAGCAATTTGCAACTTGGAACCTCCTACTCTAAATAGGGCAAGATGTTATAAAACACTGGGACAACGGCCAATTTGGCTTTCATTTGCTGCTAGTTTTGGGGAGGAAAGTGATTCTTCCTGTGATCTTGGCAAAAAAGTGGATGAGGAGGCGTGGAGAATAGGTGGATATGATGAGTAGAAAGATAGTCATGTCTTTGACCTTCTGACCACTACTTGTCTTCTGCCAAGCACACAAACGTTGCTGTCATGAAGCAAAGGGCCGGAGTAGTAGCACAGTTGCCTTAAATATTTTACAGACCAAAGGCAGTCAGAACTGGGCACCATTTGTGACTGCTGATATACACAAATTTGTTTTAAGCACTGAATGATGCTTAACTGCAATAACTGTTTAATTAATTGACAACAATTGGCTGATCTATAAAAGTATTTTTTTCCACTTGCCAGTTAATGAAACAAAATAATGAGAGGAAGGGAGAGGAGAGGAGAAGACAGGAGAGGAGAGGAGAGGAGAGCTCGGTTTAGGAAAACACGTAAGGCTTGTGTTATTTTTTATCATTCTATCTGTAACAGTTACCTTATCTAGTTATATATTCTCAATGTTTCCATCCCTCCCGGAGGTCTAACTATACTGACAGACAATGCCAGAGAGCACAGACACATATAGAAACAGGAAGGAACACACTGACCTACCCAGTTTTAGTCAAAAGCTCTATAGTAATTACCCCATCATCCATTATCTATCACAGATGCTGAAACAACCGAAACTTACGGATGTTATCGTTTCGCCAAAATGAGAGTTATTGCTACAGATATTACACACAGACACACATTCCATGTTCTTTCACAACATCCCAGGGATGAGCTCATCAATAGCTGTGCAGGGCCGATCACTAACAAAGGTGTTTGGCTTAACCTCCCTCATGTGGTCCAAAAGGTCACTACTTTCATGTACAGCTGCGTGTTGAGAGATGGGTTGCGCAAGGAAATAACAATGTGATGAGGATACTGTAAAGTGCAAAGTGTTGCAGTTTCTGATCACTGACAGAATAGGAACTGAACAAAATATTAGAGAAGAGAAGAGAAAGTGGTGAAAAAAGTATTACATTAGTTATTAACTATAGGCTTATTTAAGTCAGCCCAGTCAAACTCTTTGCATTTGATGTCTGACCTCCATATGGCTTGCAGTAGGGCTCATATTCATGGTCCATGGCACAGGTGACCATCTTGAGGATGCGATGGACGGCGCTGCTGTGCAACCTAACGTCCAGAGGTCCAAAAACCAACCTCTTGATGGACGTCTCTTGGACAGTAGGCATCACTTCTTCCACACTAACCACGGAGAAGTCTTGAGAGCCTACAAACAGAAACACATATATGCAACATACTTAAAATATATACAGTAGTGTCTTTTATTACTTAAGGATATTTCTGTCAGTCGGTAACCTTAACAAAGACATAAAATCAAACTGGAGAAGTAAAGTACAGTTAACATATAACCTACTGTATTTAAGGGATGGAATTGTGCTTTTTGACATACATTTTAAGGGCAGCAACATTTTTCTCCCCATATTCCCCTACTCAAAAGGAAATGTATAACAACAGGGGTTAATGTGTACCATTTCTTTATTAAGTACAAGAATAGGATCTGCTCATCTGTTGGGCAAAAACAAAACAAGATAGCAGTGGTGTAATGCAGCAGCAGGACTCAGCTCAAACAGCCCTGAACCGCTGGAATGATGAATATTCCAAATGTCCACTTCTCTCACACAGCTGTCCCTTCATTCATCGCAGGCCTCTGTTCCAGAGGTCCACTTAAAAGACTCAGCTCCCCGGCAATAAAAAGGAAGAAATTAAAAATAAAAGAAGGGGGTGGATGAATGGCAGAGAGAGAGAGAGAGGAAGAGGACAAAGGGTCACAACCTGCTTTATTCCCATTACATACCACTGCTACGCTGAACATTCTTACAGCTCAGTAGTCAACACTATGAATTTAACTTGAGCTGGAAAAAGGCTGGCAGATGGGGGAGAAATTCCCAGTGAATTTGGAGATTTATAAAGGGCAACGGGCAATGCCACTTCCACTTCCCTTCTTCAGTAAGATTTGGCTATGATGGATTAGGCCTAATATCAACCATATGGCTGCAGTTAGAACGGTCAGAGAAATGATTAGGAGGCTGAATTTAGGTAGGATTTAAAAGTGTCTCCATTTCTCGAGATGTAAAAAAGAAAAAAGAAAAGTTTTAATCTTCAGCGTTACTCTAATGTGAAGTCAATGGTGAGTGTGACCTGGGTCGGTTAGTATTTCAGTTGACTCAGAGTTTATGTTAGTCCCGTGGCAATAGAGACTAATTTGTTTGGTTGACACTGGATCTGCTCCGCGTCCGAGAAGAAGAGAAACAGTGACAGAGGAGAGGCATTCCAATTGGCAACGGTAACCGCAGCCGCCCCACAGGAGAAGGAGACTGACACTTATCCTGCTGTCAGATATGACTTTGACAGCTCAAGATGACAGTATCAATGTTTTTTTTTAATTTAGATTATTATCTGTAGCTGACAGCAGGAGAAAACAATAGCCCAGTCAGAAAGAGACAGAGTAGAGAGGAGTAAAATTGATGAGAAAAACAGGAGGAAAGTGAAACAACGCAGGTGACTCATGATAAATCAAATTATCTGTTCAAATCATTTAATTGGTTTAGTCCGATATTGTTTTAAAAAATGCAACTGTGCACTCTATCATTAGAAATTTCTGCTTAACTTAATCATTACTGTAACTGATTGTTTCCACTCTTAAAAGCACAATCAACTAGCACCATATTTCTATGACATGAATGCCATATACAGTAGCCTTTTGATTGAATTTCTGCCATCAGACACAAGTAAGGGATTGCACTCCATGCAGATTAAATCTACTTTTTTTTCATTGAGTGTTTTTTAAATTTATTTTAGAACTTGTGAAGATTAGTCAGGTTACATCTTTTCTAAGCTTAACTGTCACCCTCAGACAGAGAGCGGCTTACCAGCAGCTTTAACAAAAAAAAGCTCTCAACAATCACATACTAAAGCACAGAGGCATTTGTGGGCCAAATATAACATTTCAAATTGAAGGGAGAATGTTTTATCTCTTAATGGGAACTTCAGATCTTTCAGACTTGAATAAACATTCTTGAGTGCTGCAGCTGAGGAATGAGGAATCCTGTCCGTCTCTAAGCGTCTGCCAGGAAGAGTGACACCTAATTAGGCAAGAGGGGCCTATTCACTTTCTCAAGAGCTTACAGGTAGAGAGAGACAAGGGGGAAACAGTGTTTCAACAAGCAGCGTAGAGAAAGAAACTCAAATATGTGTCAGAGCAGACTAAACACTTCTGACAGTTGCCCTCCAGGTAAGTTTGGGGTGAGAGCGAGGACAGGAAGGGTCAAGGACCAGGTGGCTGTGACTCAAACAAGACATGCTCTTTCTTCAAGTCTCCAGGGGGCTTGTTTGACAGAGAGGAGAAACAAGAAGAGAAGAGAGTGAGAGAGAGAGAAAGAAAGAGATGGAAAGACAGGGAGAGTAAAAGACAGATAGGAAGAAAGAGAGAACAAGGCAGAGAAAGAGAGAACATGACAGATGTAGAGGAAAAAAGAGAGGAGGTGGCGAGGTGAGCAAACAAGCCTTGTGAGGAGGAATGAATTAGACAATACCTTTGTCGTTGCTGTTCTCCATTGTGTAGAGGTAATCCATGTAGAAAGCACCAAAGCGCTGCATGCCGGCTATCTCTGTGTAGGTCTCCTGTCAAACAAAAGTGGAGTAAGGTAAACACGGCGGTAAGGGAGCAAACAAGCTGATAGCCTTTAAGAGTGGCAGCGACTGGGGTCACGGTGGATACGACAAAGGGGGGTCAAATCAGATAAAAAGAGTTATTGAGGGGTTGATCTACCTTTAGTAGATCAACATTTTTCAATGTCCAACAATATCAACAATATTTCAAACTATTTCAAAAAGACTCGAAACAAAAGATATAATGAGATACTTGATCACAGCAGGAGGGCAGAATTAAAGAGTCTTAATTGGCATCAAATTACAACTTTTCGAACAAATTTCAGAGCACAAAAAGGTAAATTCAGTCAAAGGTAAGACATTTAACATTTAACATGTGTCCAATTTATGCTTCATAGCATTGGGAAGTCATTTACAAGATATCACACTGGTTATTTATTAAGTAATAAGCTATTGATAAATGTAAGTGAACATTTCCTCAGTCAATTGGTGCTTGGATGTGTGCCACTGGACATATGTATCTTATCTACTAAGAGATAGGACTATTTCATAATAAATCAAAGGTGTCTGACTATTACTTTCATTCTCAAATTGTGAAATGTAAAGTATGTATTAAGACAGCAGCTTAAAAAAGCATGAATGTGATCAAATGTACCTGTAAGCAATATGTAAAAATTTTGTGTGGAAAAATAAAGATGTTTAATGATCTATGTTCTATGATTTCCAGGGTTGTGCAGCAACTCTGGACTATCTAAGCGCACATTAGGCAAAAGGCAGAGTACACCCAGGGCAGGTTGCCAGTCTATCACAGGTCTAACATACATAGACAAACACACTCACATTCACACCTATGGGCAATTTAGAGCTACCATTTGACTTAAACCCGCTTGTCTTTGGACTGTGGGAGGAAACCAAAGCATTCAGAGGAAAGCACAACCCACAACAGAAGAACATGTAAACTGCACCAAGAACAACCCCAGCTGGCCAGACAGGGTTTGATCCCAGGAGACAGCTCGAACAACTGAAGCCTTTTACCACCTTGAAGTTATTAATTTACAATTATTATTATTAACAAATAAAACCTAGATATCGCTAGACATGTGGACTTTTATCTAAATTTTTTTATCTGCCTGAATGTCAATGTATTCTTACAACATAACTCGTCATCTTTTATTAGTCTGTAGGTCAAAAGCTACTGACTCAAACTTAGAGAATATTTAAAATTTATATTTGGAGAAAAAGGAGCATGCAAAAAAGGAACATGCCCCCCCCCACACACACACACACACACACACACACACACACACACACACACACACACACACACACACACACACACACACACACACACACACACACACACACACACACACACACACACACACACACACACACACACACACACACACACACACACACACACACACAAAACACCCTGCCACAGACTTAACCACTAGTTCTCCAAACAGAGATTTCAATGGGGCCTTATCAGAGAGGCAGGTTAATGAGTAATATTTATTAGGGGACCTCTAATGGCTCTGGCATGCTTTTGGATCAAAGCCATTGGCTGGTTTCAAAACCGCTAATGAATTAACACTAAAACCTTTGACTCTTAGACTTTCAAGTATGAATAGATGGATGGATGGATGTCCAAACAATTGCCTCATTGAGGGTCATAAACATTTCTGAGCTGGAGTCAACACTAGAGCTGTGATGGCTGATGAAGGGAGCTGAGAGTTATCAGGGATAATGGTTTTAACACTACTAGTTAGATAGCAGGAACATTCCTCTATTGCAACCAGCAGCGGGGTGACTGACAAATAATGTCAACGGCAGTGATTTAAAGGTAAAATGAAAATCTTTAGTTTATTTAGAAGAATAATTAATGAGAAAAAAGAAAAAAAAGAAACACTATCAACTTAGCATCACTAAATATTGTAATAGCTATCATTGTAGCTTTTCCAGATGAACACTCAATAAAGGCTGGATGTAATTACTTACAGATTATTGTTTATTGACCCAGATAAACTACTGTATTAGCAAAGAAATTCATGTGCTTGCTTTAGCAAGTCAAACTTAAGCCATATCCACACTACTGTGTGTCAGGAAACATTTTTCCCCACTGTTTCGGCTGGTACAGGCCTTTAGTGAACTCTATATATTTATGAAAATATTGAATATTATGTCTTGTGTATAATTTCCTTTCATCAGTTGTGTTTATCTGGAGAATCTTTGTTCTTTCAATAACTTGACCATCTCAGTGCTACAGATGTTGTGTTTTTGTGTTTGGTAAGGTCTGTGTCAATGTCAAGGTGATGAATAAAACAGCGCCAGTGAATGCATTGGTATTGGTTAAATGAGTGTGTTACTGTGTGGGCCTGTAGGCAATTCTGTTAAATTGGTTGTTGGCCTGGCTTATAACTGACTGCTTAATTTTTGCCATATGGTTTCAGTCTCTGCTATCAGTTTTGTGGGTGAATGCTTCTGAAGTCTTCTGAAAAAAATGCTTGAATAAAATGTGAATAAATATCCCCAAACAACCAGTAATGGTTGGATGTGAGGTAAATGCACTTAGAGTCTCAATCTGAAAAGCATTTGGGCCTTCTATCCAGCAGAGACTGAATTTTCAACCACCAAAAGCAGATTTTTTCCAAAACAAAATTTCCAAAATAAATATGTTTCAGCACGCTACTTGTTGGTACTAAGGATGTCCCTGATCAAGTTTTTCTTGTGCCAAATCGATCTGAGCCCTTTAATATTGGGTATCTGGTGAGACCAGGTCCGATCCAATACTTGTATTTACATAGCAGCAAAAGATACACAGTGTTGAGGTCACATGTGTCCGGCACATTAAAATAACAGGTGTAGCTTACTGACTTTGGCACACATTTTTCACAAGCTACTTAATAACTGGAGAATGTGACTCTTGAAATTGACACAATGCAATCCACTGGAGAGAAAACGTCCCACTCTGTTGGAGTTGGTGGATCAACAGAAACACTTACAGTGGTGTTACAGAGTGGAGGTTCTTCCCTCACAAATGATCTTTGGTTGAGTACAGACACAGACTTGCAGAGAGCACACAAACCCAACAACAGCCAAGCTTCATTCTGACTCGTCATCAAGTTACTTACTGAATTTAGGTTAATTAGTGACAGCTGATACTATTTGCTTCTGTCAACATTTGTCATTTTAACCAGCAAAAGCAATTTTAGTCAAAAAATGTATGAAAATGTAGCAGCTCCAAGATGCATTTTTGATACACTGCTAATTGAGTTTTGCACATCGGTGTACTGTTGCCAACTAGGACATCAGAACGGTCTGCCCAAATGATTTTTCATAACCACAAACACAAGCAAAATGCTATATAAGCTGTTGATAAGAGAGCAGCGCTGTAACACTAGTAGGCTGAAGCAAATTAAACACAGTAGAGTGCAGTAAAGAAAGGATCAGTTTTACTCTAGCCAATACCAGTGCTTTAAAATATGCCTGGATCAGCCCTGATATCTATATATATATATTATTATTATTATTACAAATGGGAGCCTTGGCGCGCAGGTGGTCGAGTGGTTAGAGCGCATGCCATATACGCAGTGGACCCCGGTTCGAGTCCCGGCCGGCGGACCCTTCTGCATGTCATACCCCCTCTCTCCCGTAATTTCCTGTCTCTCTACTGTCGGATAAAGGTGTCTATGCCAGAAAAAAACTTTAAAAAAAGAAAAAAAGAAATGGGAGCCTCTAGAAGCCCAGAATCTATAATTTGCTATCATGACCTTGTGATTAGCAGTATCCAAGATGAACTCAGCCCTGACTCCATTGTTTTCTGGACTGCGGTAGTCAAACAGAGAGTTGGTCAAGTAGGTCATTCCTTTACTGCTAAGGCTGTCCCCACAGGTGAAGAACACTGCATCCTGCAGAGACACAGAGAGAAGACAAGAAAAGAGTGAGGACAGGCATGAAGGAGTCACAATCCAGCCCAAACTACTTCAAAGGGTCTTACCCCATTATAGTTCCACAGAATTTAATGTTAATGATTTACTTTCCCTTATTAAATGTAACATACCATCAGTGGACACACAGTTTAAAAATAAAACACAGTTCATTAAATATATTGATTTCAACTGAGCTCAAGAGCGTTGCACAGTGCATGAGCAGATGGTGAGGCTGCTGTTGACATCGTGATGTATGTGGCAAACATAGAACATTATGGTGAATTACAAAAGGCAGCTGTATCACACTCTTCCATAAACAAACCAGACCGCATCTCTCCCTGCTTCTGAAAGCAGTTGGGAGCAGTAGAGGCCACAGGAGACATGCTTTAGGTGAAAGTGATCCCTTTTCTGGGCTTTTAAATTCCCTTTTAATCTTCTTCACTCAACTTTTTCCTCTTTTTCATCTTTCCTTGAGGTTTTTCGGCTGTCTTTACCTCTTCACGTCGGTTCATGTTTTCCTCAAAATCCCGTACTCCCATGATGCCTTTCAGGCAGAGTGCCCGGCAGCCCACAAAGCCAATCTGACAATCGAAGAAGGGCTCCCCCATCATCAGCACCTGGAATAAAAACCAGAGGAAGAGACTTTAACCACAGTTTTTATACTCCAGATTTATTCACCTCTGCATAAAGAGCAATGTGGGAAATTGGTAAACTCTGGAGCCCATTCACTCCAGTGGGGAACATAAGGAATACAAACACCTACCCGGTTAATAAAACTACAAAGCATTTTAATTCATTTAGATTAATGCGAATAACTTTGCTGGATGGTAAAGGAATTTGAGGAGAGACACGAGAATGTGACAGTATGAGGTGAGTTAAAACTGAACAGAATGTTATGAGGGGAAAATGCCAGAGATTAAGAGTCCTTTCCTCTCCAAAGAGAACACCCAGGACGTAAAATGTCTTAAAGCAGTCAACAGAAGCCCAGTAAAATCATAACGGTGCAATAATTCACAGAAATTAATTTGACTGAATTACCTTTTTACATTGCAATAAAACATAAAATGTGAAATTAATGACAGTTAAAGACTAAATTTATTGTTGACTTGTCACAATCAAGGTTATCCACTATGACCGGTTTGAGGCCATGTTGGTTTGTGGTGCTGGCGAGGTTGTGGGCTCATTTTATGGAGATAAAAAAGAGCAGGGGTCAGACAGCTTCCATTTTCCCCTAAAGAGTTGGTGTGTGCATGTGTTTGAGAGGTAGCAGTCCAGCAGCCCCTGTAACAAGGAAGGTGTGGTTCTCTCTCACTCACCGTGCCTTTGTTTGACCCAGCAGACAACTAAACAGAGAGCAATCCAATAAAACTTTACGTTTCACCACACAATAATTACAAGGCCTAGTTTTCCCTGTTTTACTAGCCATTCCTTTGCCTTTCAACGCTCTCACTTTTGGTCTCGGTTCAGGCTGCTCTCTCTCTCTTCCAGCAAAAGCATAAATTACAGAAATTGGAATTGGAAATCAGTCAGAATTCTCACATCTGGTAGAAAGCTTAGGAGCAGAAAACCCCTTTCCTACTCCAACCAGGTAATCAGAGAAAAAGGTTTAAAACTATTTTCTACGCAGAGGGGGAAATGCGGAAATGATCTGACTTGGGATTGACTCAGGCACAGATTCCCCTGCAGTGATCTAGAGAGGCTTTATAAGTGTACTTTAGGAGGGAATTAAGACAAACATCAATAGAACAGTGAATAAAGAGACAATAATAGTAATAATAATAATAATAATAATAATAATAATAATAATAATAATAATAATAATAATAATAATAACACAAAATAAAAAATAAAAAAAATAAAAATAAAAAAAATAATAATAATAATAATAATAATAATAATAGAGAATCAAAGAGAGGACTGGGATCATTACAGGTATGTGTTATACATGATGAGTAATAAAGTTGCTTTCCAGATGGGTTAGGGTTAGGTAATATCAATATCAGATATATCCCTTAAAAATTAAGTTTGAATCCAGATGTTGTGCTGCTGTTGTATGCTGCAATATGGCCTAAAATCAGGCTATGAGGATACATTTTTGTAACAATAACACACAGTGGATGGTATTTCACTGTTAATTTCTATTATCTGATGAGATGGGTTAACGTTTATGGATTTTTTTTTTTTTTTAATTATCATTTGTTTTCATCCCTATTGCAATTAACACGTTTTTCAAGAACTTCATTCGTGCAACAAATTAATTAAGAAGACTCTTACCTCAATAGTGATCCCCTCTTGCTCCAGACACAGGACCTCTCTTGACTTGACCTTCTGAGGACTGTAGTAGCTGCTCTCTGACTGGGTCTCTGTCAGCTGAAAAGAGAGGAAATATTATACTTTTCAAAAAGGTCAAATATTGATTAATATAAGTTTCTATGTGAACAAGGTAGAATAATAAAAGAATCAAATATTAGAAATGAATACTAATAGAATGTAAATTCTAAGTGAGATGCTTAGAGCGGTGTCATAATATATAAAAACAGAAGAATGTACAGATAGTTTAAATTATTGTTACAAGTGAGGCTGTGTGACAGTGCTGGGTTTAAAACATTTAAAAATGATTGAATAACCAGATCATAACCAATTAAACAAGCCTAGAACTTCAAATGAAAATTGAGCAACACTAGTTAAATATAGAGGAGATTTTACCACCTCAAACGCTGTGAGTGGACAAGGGGAAATTACGTTTTGTTTGACAGAATAAATCGTAGTAACTGCAACAATATGGATGTCACAAAAATGCAACACTAAAGACTGGAAAGCATATGTTTCATTGTGTGTGTGTGTGTGTGTGTGTGTGTGTGTGTGTGTGTGTGTGTGTGTGTGTGTGTGTGTGTGTGTGTGTGTGTGTGTGTGTGTGTGTGTGTGTGTGTGTGTGTGTGTGTGTGTGTGAGCGTGCGCGTGTGTGTACCCCCATTTCACTGCTGAAACAGATACATGATTTGAAAAATAAACAAAAGCTATGCAAGTCTTTGGATGTGAAGGGCGATGAGGCCCCTGAAAATAATGTTTAAAACCCTAAACAATAACATCCAAACAAGGACAGATGACATTTTCTTAGATCAGAGACAGAATGCCAGCCTTGGGACATTTTGGTCGTTCTCCCTTCCAAGTTTGGACGCAGGCCAAGGACATTCATCAAACCACATGACAGCCACTCCTCCCTGATTTTAGGGGAGGCCCTCTCTGGATTTTCAGGGACTCTTGCAGTGCGCATTCAAAACATGCTTGTTCGGAACGAGCCAATTACTTATCATTTTTAGAGAATGGCATACATATGTATCAAGTAACAAATGCATCAATTAAAATGATAAGGAATTTATAAATTAAATGGTTTAAATCCAGACAAAGTTCACCATTGAGACTAAACTGTGGTTGAACCGTAAAAGTAGTTTACTGCCTTCCATTGGGTTGAATCTGCTGCCAATCAAATGTGTCTGTACTCTTACTGGCTAGTTTTACTGCCTCTGCCTGTTTTTTTCTCCTGTGTATGCACGTTCTTCTCTCAGGCAGTTTTAACTGAGCGGGGCACGTACTTTTGTCCAGCAAGTCAGAGCCGAGAAGCCCCGACCCCTAGTGATGTGGCAGTGTTTATATCAAACAGCCCCCACTGCATTAAGACATGAAGCTGAGAGGCTCGCTGTTCACTTGTTTATTCAAACTTTATTAATATTAAATGTCCAAATTGCACCAAATTCAACACTGCACATGTGTCCCCAGCAATTTATCTGCCAAGTGTGAATTCCACTGAATGAATGGTTCTCAAGATATGCAAGGGACACACAGACAGACAGAGACATAGAGAGATTCTTTGTTTTTTAGTTAGATGAACTGCAGTGCCCATTCAAAACGTGTCTGAGACATCCTGCAGTAAGTGTGAACATACATGCCAAGCTTCACTGACAGTACACTGTTCAATAGTACAGCTTAAGTCTCTTAAACATTTTTAAATCATGATCACCTACAGGCATAATCCAACCTCAGACCACGATGTGGGTTGCAATGGCAGAACGGCACTGCCCATATTTCAGCTCATTGACTCCACGGGTAGAAAAAGAAGCAGCAACGTTGCTTAAGACATATTTTTATATATTTCTTGGGAGCAGCTCAATCAAACAAGTTCACACTCGACACTGCACTTATTTGGGTCCTCAGCAATACACCTGCCAAATGTGAAGTCGATCAGATGAGCGGTTATCAAGATACGCAAAGGACACGTGCACACACAGGCAGACATACAAAGGAGACAGACAGACAGACAGACATACAAAGGAGACAGACAGACAGACAGACAGACAGACAGACAGACAGACAGACAGACAGACAGACAGACAGACAGACAGACAGACAGACAGACAGACAGACAGACAGACAGACAGACACACACACACACACAGATTTCTTGCTTTTTAGTTAGATAACAATCAGAACTTGTCTAAAGTAGTCAAGATACAAAGGAGAAAACTGAACATTTAAAAGAGAGGTTCATTAGAGCATTTAATCTGAGTGGAAGCAGAGAGAGTCTCCCCAAATCTACTTGGTTGGATTGAACGGGGTACAGAGCTGTGATGCTTTTGAGTTTAGGTAAGTCTAACTGTGGGTGTAGAGCAGAACTGTGCAGGCCCCAACCCATTCAACTTTAACACAGGAAGCAGGTGCAGAGCAAGGAGCAGCTGTGCCTTATTATCCCTACTGATGGAGCAGACTCTCACCCTCACTGCCTTTCTCTCTTTTACTTCTGATGGTCTAACCCCCATGTGGGGGCCACCTCAACCTGACCCACAGGTCCCTTGGAGCAGCAGTGAGCAGGGATGTTAAATTATGTGAGTAAAAAATTGCTCTGTCTGACAACATCAATGCATAGTGGCTTTGACACTGAGGAGCTGCCATCAGACCGAGACAAACATGATGATTGTTTATTTGGTAAGTATATGGCCACCTTACCATTGCCTAATCACGACAGGTGGGATATTTCTGACTGTACTGTACTTACAGTCAAGCTGAAACAACACAGCAGACAGACGGAGAAACAGCATAGCACTGGAGAACCAACACTAATGCTTAATATGACCAGTAATACACAGAGTTGCTGCTGCAACTACCTTCCCTGCTACCTCTCCCTTATTCTATTTCAGCCCTTTTAAAGGCTTTTGGACTCCAACACAAATCGAATGATTCTTTATGAGGCATCTTGGATGTCATAACATTGGACGTGAATATTGGGGTACTTTGTCTTTATGTCCATTTCTTTCGAAATGTAACACGGTAGAAAGGATGAGATGGAAAAGTTGAAAAGCTTTGGGAGAGCTTGAAATTTGCTATTGTTGACATAAATGAAAATACCAAAAAATTAAGAAACAATGTTTCTTAAAATGAAAAATGGAATAAATTTTGGCACGCAACGAGAGCTTGGCAGGTGTGCAGAAGTGAAAGAGGGGAACAAATGGTCAGTGCTAAACTATGCATTATGTGTGTAAAAGTCATTAAAGTATACTGCCAATTTCCCTGATCAAACAGATCTGGGGAGTAATGCGTCAGCAATCTAAAAATACCTCTCTGATTTCACGTCCATGTCAAACTCCGGTTCAGGCAATGGCTGTTCAAAGACATGAAATTCCCTCAAACTAAATACTTCCTTGTAGGAAAGAGACGAGAACGTTTAAAAAACCATCCTTTCAGCTGTCTGCAATTACTCCAGACGAGAAGCAATTAATTGATTAAAAGAACTCAAACAATACAGGAACAATTTAAACATTATTAGAAAAGCACCAAGGTCTGGTCGGCCTGAGACATACCTCCCCTTCACCAATCACACGTGCTGTCAAGTACACACACACACACACACACACACACACACACACACACACACACACACACACACACACACACACACACACACACACACACACACACACACACACACACACACACACACACACACACACACACACACACACACACACACACACACACACACACACACACACACACACACACAGTAATGTGATCTGAAGTGCCTGAACCTGAGGGGAAACGCAGATGAATTCCAACTATTCTGAGTGAGCAGGCAGGATTAAAGTTAGGGATCAATTTCTGAATAGTCATCATACCATGTATAATGTTTAAAACATTAACGTGACCCGAGACGCCATTTAGCGGTTACACTACCCTCCCCTGTACCGCACACAGAGACAAAGAGGATTGGAACTTCCTGGAGATCAAGTTGGTCTTTAAGACTCATACTTAAAACGACCACAACATAAAAAATGTAGGGGTGGGGTGGGTAGAGGTGTCAAGAGTGAACAAGCAAGCAATAATGGTAGCAAGGGAAAAAAACTAATTGCTAACATAACGGTATACACACGTTCACAACATTCACATTCTTGTCTTCGTGCCTATCCATACTCTTATGTTTTTTTTACTGCTGAATTACCTTAAAGGTAACAGAAGCCTTGGTGCAGTAGAAGCCTATAGACACAATGGGGTCCTTCGGTGTGTGTTGTTGGGGACTGGTGGGAATGCCTCCTGTCTCTCTCTGCTGGTAGAGGCCTTCCTCTCCTTCCTCCTCTGTGCCTACGATGGCTGGGACAAAGGACCAAGCCCAGGACACCCAACCCTCGTCTGCCTCTTCAGGATTTCCAGACTGCATGAAGAAGTCTTGGCTGGAGTACTGGCTAGTCCCCTGGCTTTCCATATCCACATCCATGCCTGGAGGGGAAACAGTCTTAATTAATTATAATGCAAATATAAACAGATTTTACTGGAGTTTAAATTGTGGTGGTACAAAACTGTCAGGGTCGGTGTCTGCAGGTCATCTGTCTTTCACTCATAGAAAAAGTATGTTTAGGATGAAATAATTCCAAACCTTGAATAATGTGGTTCACACAGTTCAGACATAATAAAACATGTATAATTATCTTAAATAAAACAGAAGTCTTGTGCAAAAACACAATGTGTTACATTTGTACAAAATACAACTTATATTGCATTCAGGTCAGAGTTCGGATGATTAACACTCACTTCCCAGCTCAGAATGATTTTATTCTAACAGTTAAAAGTTCTGCGGACAAACTGGTCAAACAGAGAGAAAATTCTTGATAATGAAAGTGTCTGTACCCAGTGCAGAGCTAAATTAATTCGTTCATGCCTTCAGGCTACTTTAATACAAGCAAGTTGTTTCAGCTGTCAACTGAACACAAAAACAGCACAGACCAACGCGGTTTCACAGTAGTTACTGCCAATGCTCCAGTATGCAGGTGTGTGACTATATGTGTGCTGCATGAACTCACTCTCTGTACATCTGTGGAGATTGATTTTGCGTGTGTGCACGTGTGTCTGTGTGAGAGAGGAAGTCCATTCCAATGGAGGCTAGACAGAGTACGGTGAAGCTCACTCACTTCCATCGTCCCCTCTTTCTCAGCGAATAATTTGGGGGAGGGTCAAGTTTGACCAAAACGCCACACACCACATCGTCTCTGATCCTGACCTCTGAACTTGTCCCATCGTGTCTGTTTCCATACACATCGGGAGAGAGGAAGCTGATGTCAATACGCAAGAATGTGTAATCCCATTCCTCGCGGCCTCACGTCCTCTCCGAGAAAACAATATTGTCCGTGAGGTCACAGCTTAGGAATCCCAGAGGCTAAGGCGGTGAAAATTATGACATATTTTAATTAAATCTTTCACTTTGCGAATTGGCAGTTGGAAATCCCATGTTATGGCTTTTTATCTCTCTTCCCCAATCTCCCTGTCCGATTCTATCTCCTGTTTCTCTTTTTTTTTTATCCTTTTTGTTTTCACACTGTGGAAGCCTTTGAGGTGTCAGTTCAACAAGTTAAGCTCTTTCGCTTCACGTCACAGCCCGACGAAGCCTACGTTTGAATTGCAAGGCAATCAAAATAAAAGCGCAATTACCAATCAAGTGATCAAAACATACCGGCTTAAGGACACTTTGATGTATTAATCCAAAGAAGGGACTGAAAAAATTCCCAGAGAGAGAGATGTGGGCTGGCCAAAATGTATCCTGCTGTGGGGTAGACCGATATGACAGCACAGATGTGAAATACACCCTCTGTTGTTCTCTGCTTTCCCATTAGAACAATGAAAGCTTTAATGACTGGATCTTTTTCATGGACAACTAACAGTTTCATTGTGTCATCATATAAGTGTCCATATGTCCATAAGCAGAGCTCAGAAGCACCATGTATCATCTACCACTTAGACTCATGGCTGGTTATCAAGAGTTCAAGGTCTCCAGGTCATGGTATATGTGTAAGTTATCAAGGCAGTGAACATGTAAGTCAGTGAATAGCTGAGTGACATTGAGCCAGTGAGAGAGGAGCAGTGAGAGAAGGCAGTGCCCTCACAGGCCAGTAGATGTCCCTCCATGTTTATAGAGGGAGAGGTGGACTGCTTACCTGACCAATAAAACAGCTACTCTGCCTCTCACTGTATGTATCTGCTGAGTGTGCATGTATGCCTGGGCATTCATGCATGTATGCACAAGCTAAACTTGATATTTATTCAGAGCTTTTCACATATTCACAACAATACAAGTGTAATTCTCCACCTTCTCCTTTAATTTTCCAGGTCACAGATTATGTGTCAGTTCATCACATCCTGACAGGTAATACATACACTGACACACACTTCAGTGTGCAGGCTTACTTCCTTTGAAAAGAATGGAACACATTCTAACATATGTGTCACATATTGTTTCATTTTAACACTACCAGTGTGACATTAACATCAAAATGTTTCAAAATCCGTTTTAGCAGTCATGGCAGGAGAATATAAAACAACACTCTGCTACACAAAAGCTGTTTAATCCATATCCACAGACTTCTAAACTCAATGCCCTGCGCCTCTTCACACAAATATTAAAAAGTGAAAGGATGATTAAAAAAAAGGACCTCTCACGCCACTGGGCTAGCATAAGGTTTCCACATGAGGTCTATAATGGGGCGATAGCCTGTGGCCTCTAGCTGATAGTGTGATTGGACGGTCCATTCGATAGGGCAACAAGGGCACGTTCTCCTTCGAAGCCAACACTCAGCCCTTACATGCACACTATACAGAACACAAAACACATACACATACGCCACCAGAAAAACGCACAACAGTTCCAGGCAGTCATACACATGCTCACATGCTATACAGAGAGGCGTGCACACCCATGCGCACATCCATGCACACACACACACACACACAGACACCCCGCCCTGCCACACTTTAGCAGCCACAGGCCTCGGTTCATAATTCTTCACATACTTGTTGAAACCGTACAGCTTTCGCTGCCGTGACCAGCTGGTCCATTCAAGCATGTTAGTCATCTATGTTTCCGACCGCTGAAATTTTTACAGTGTTTCACAGACTTCACTGAATTTCAGACAGTAGGAAAACTAGCCGTCTAATCCTGACAGAAAGGCTGCTTTGGTTAGTGACACACAAGTATCCCGCGCCATTCACCTATTAGGGCTATTCATTAATGAGACATTGGCTCTTACCTAAAAGAGAGATTCAAACAAACAACATGCAGCCGCAGTGAATCATGGGCACATAAACACATTACGAGGCTTTTTCCACTTCGTTAATTGGCAAAAAGAAAAACACCTTCACATGGGGGAAAAATTAATATTCCCTTTGAAAATGTTCTAGAAAGAGCCGCTTTCAATTAAAAGTCACGGCTTATTAATACAACACAGAGTGGATCCAGATTGAATCCATTACTCTCAGCTCAATCTTTTGTCCGCATATCCGCACACATGCACATGCTACATTTTTAAAGACGCACACACAAATATAATCTTCAGTCCAAGAGCATCAGTTACAAAAGCCAGCTCACAGCAAGAGTAAAAAAACAACACACACACACACACACACACACACACACACACACACACACACACAAAGCCGGCTGCGTGCATGTGTGTGCACACACACACACACACACACACACACACACACACACACACACACACACACACACACACACACACACACACACACACACACACACACACACACACACACAGGGCATTGAAACCAGAGTGTACAGCAGAAATACTACCACCAGCAGCCTATGGGAATTCAAATGAAGTGATGAAGCACTATGTACGATACAGGGATCGTGTTCCAGAAATCATGTGACAATGATTGTTTCCTACAAACTACAACCCACAAAAATAAATATGCATGTAAGCCAAGTCAGTCACTATAAGCGTCAACATACATGAATGTTATAGTACTCAGAAGCTATCAATAGTTAAAGGCTGTCTGTACCATTTACGAATGTTTTCTTATTATTAATAATAAATAATTTCTGCTGTAATTCTGCTACTATTATCCAAAGAATTCAGTTTTATTCTTTAAATCTGAAATAAATACGCCGAAAACCACATGTTCGTGAACAAGCCTGAAACCCCTCTCAACCCCCCATTCCAACAAACACACACCCACCTACTGCATACACGCACAATTGCCCCATCCCACCCCTTCCCCTCCCCCGCCCCCTTTCAGCTTCTTCACTCTGTCGATTACTTCCAGCATAACAAGATCTGGGGGCGCTCAGGTTCCAAGAGCTGGTCCCCTCTTGTATATTTTTGTGATGGGATACTAATTCATTCTCAGAGGCTCCGCATAGCAGTAGCATGACACCGACTCTTACATCTGGCATTGGACACTGAACTGGAAGCTGCGCCAACTTGCAGTAAAAGTTCCAGGCCAACAGGCAGGGAGTAAGTTAGAGGGAGTGAGCGAATGGCCTGTATTGTGTTGGGCTGCCTGCTTCCCCCCTCTGCCCACCCGCTTCCCCCCTCCACCGTAATTTGCTCCTGGTGGCTACAGAGGCTGATTTAGCCCAGTGGGACCTACTGTAGGACTTGATCGTGTTCTATTTGGCAGGGATGAGGATGAGCAGTTGGGGAGGGATGAGATGGGCGTTTTGGGAATGAGTTGGGGTTTTTTTTTTTTTTTTTTTTTTTTTTTAAAAGGAGGTTTAAGGGGTTGGCTGCAGCTATTAAAAGTATGTATAAAAATGTTTATGTATGTTTGTTTGTGTGTGTGAGTGTGCCCTTAACTCCTACTGCATGTGTGCAAAGGCTGCAGGTGACTGTGAGTAGTGATAGGCTTTCTCTCACAGGCATACCACATACTGGACGTGTCTGTATGCGGTATGTCTGTAAGAAAAGCCGGCTGCGTGCATGTGTGTGCGTTTTGCTCGGCTCCTGAATGCAGGATCTGTGATTTCCTATGGGGTTCCAATCAGAAAGGCAGAGATGGGCCTGTGTTTGATTCGTCCTCTTCCCTTCATCCTCCCTCTCTCTCTCTCTCCTGCCTCTATACACATGGAGGGGATCAGGCCTGACGACAATGGTCTGTGTCGAGTTACACGCTCCGCCGTTTGTTTGTGGAAAAAGCAGGAGGAGCGCACACCATGGTCAAAGTGATGTTCAATGTCCCATTTAGGATCAACAGCAGCGTATGGACAGACAAACCCCGCCCCCCTCCCCCCACCCCCCACCCCCGAATAGAACAAGGCAATATGCAGATGAAAATGCTGTCTAAGGAGAAAAGTCAAAGCTTTGTGAATGGTCTGATGGCTCATTAACTGCTCCAGAGCTTTGAAGCACATTTTGTCTGACAAATATGACTGCTACAGGAATCACACTTCTAAATTGACTGTGAGACCAAAATATATCACTTCAAAATGAATTCTGATAGAACAGAATTATAAAAAATTGGACTATGACAGAGAAATGTTGGTTAATTTTGCTGTGCATATACACTTACAGCACAGCAGTTTCAGCAAAAAGGATGGGGCTCTGCCATAAAAATTCTACTATTTTGTTGCTAAACTAATAAAGAGCAGAAATTCTGTGCCAATAGGTGCCAGCTGCAGTAGTTGATACATCATAAGTTGCTGCTGTCATTTATATTAGAGCAGAGCATATTCAGTATGGTTTTCATTAAAATATTCAACAGCAACAAATATTTTTATCATTCGTAGATTAGCAACTGAAGCTGCAAATCTATTCCGAACGCCATCCTTACTTAACATACTTACATAAGCAAGGGCCACTTCAGGGGCCACTGCTACTCATCAAGTTATAAATTTTACTGAGAGCCAAAGAAACTCTGCTGTGATCTTTTGAAAACATTTGAAATAAAAAGCAACCCAAAGGCTTTTTTAGATTATAATAAATTAAAAACAGAGAATTGGTGCTGCCCTCACTCACCAGACAAACTTGTTCCAGCCTCCCTGACATGGCCGCTGCCCTCTTCTCCCTCGCCTTCTTTGTGTCCTCCGATTTCCCCGTAGTAGAGGGCAATAATCAGCTCTAAAATGCGGATAAACATGGGTAGCTGCTGATCAGTAATGGACAACTTCAGGCTCTCCACCATGGTCTGGATCTGAGGAAAACAAAGAAGAAAGCATAAGAGATGGTTGAAATTTTGAAATTTGATTTGTTAAATTATATGTTTAGATGTGAAATAGGCTACAGGCCCAACCACCTCTGGTGGGCTCCCACATAATGTGAATGGGAATATTTAATGAAAAGGCCCTATAAGGACTGGTATGGATTCCCCTCTGGTTAAACTGATGGATGCTGAGTGTTGCATGTGGAAGACACAATTTCTGCTCCTGTTAAACAAATATGCTGTTATATGCTGACCTGCAGCTATGAGCCACAAATGATGAGTTGAATGTGAGTAGATGTACAGTATAGAGTAACAAGAAGGAAACTGATACAGCCCACAATATAAAGACAGTGTCAGAATAAAAATAAGTCAGGTCTAGATTGAAACAAATGTACCCACATGAAACATATAATGTGAACAAATGAACAGAACCATTTACTGTAATTGACTACTGCAGCTACAAAACACTTCACTTTGGCAAAGGGGATTGTAATACACATTTTTTTTTCTTTTCAACAGAAGAAATACAGTATTAATAAATGATAAATAACAGAAGACATACCAAATACAGTCAGAAGTGGACTTGCTTGCATGTTATTCTGAAACATAGTGCTGTAACAGACAGCTACTCTAAATGTGGCAAACCATTCATGTGTGATTTTGTTGATGGGTCATTGTGAAATCCTTATTCAATAACACTAAACCACAAAGCTTGTTACTAACTGTATGTAGATGGGAATGAGCCAGTCTTACTTTAATTCAGCCGGTCGAGAAAATTAGTTTCACAGATAGATGGGAGTGAATTAAATGACCACAATGTAGCTTTATATTGGAGACATGACAAATGCAATACATAGAGACATAAACCACAGACAGCCACTATCCATTTTTTGGCTAGAACATACAGACGTTAACATTGTGTTCTTATTTTTTATAGTTTTAGAGGTTAAAATGCATCAATAAAAGAATTAAGATTACTTTTTCCATCAGACACAGTTTAGATATGACTACATAAACAAGCCCATAGCACATTAAGGAACAAGACCAGGAACAAGTCTTCAGTCTGTGATGTTCAGCAAACACATTCCACTGCTCTACTGACAATGAGTAGTGATTACCTGTAATGATTCCCTAGTGAGTACTTTTTTCAAAACAAAACCGTTACATTATTTGAGACTGATGTTCAGACATTAAGCAACATTAATAAACTTGCACCAATGATCTTTCATTGTACATTATTGGTTTCGTCCAAAACCTGTTGCTTCGTGATATGATGGTTGTCTAGACTAGGTGTTAATCACTGGATTAAATCACTGGAATGAAATTAGTCATTATTCTGCCATTGATTTAATGAGAGCCAACAAACCGCAAGTAAGTCACATTTTTCTCTAACAACTATCAGCAGCTATGACAGGTTTAAACATTTCCGTCACTAGCATGTGACACATGTTTGGAAAATAGCAAAATAACATGTAAAATGAACCCATCTAAAACTCAGTCTCTATATTGAGCTGTATGTTGAGCTGCTTACTTTGATCACAGACGGGATCTTGGAATTCATGTTGTCGTAGGTAAAATGGAGACGTGTTCTGAAGGAGCACTTGTACAGCAGTGGGTCCTGGTAAAACTCAATCTTGCCACTAGCGTTCCTCTTGTCTAAGCACACCGTGCAGTCAGCAAAGTTGATCACTTTCCTGAGCACCAGTTCTGGAGCTGCACAGAGAGGACAGAAGACAAAATCAATATAAATTATTTCATGTACAAGTTTGACCCATGATTATATAGTGCTTGACGCTAAACCAACATGTCAACATATGTCCATTGGACATGTATGAGCACAGAAAAATACAAGCCTTCAGAGAGATGGCAGTAAGAGTGTGTGTGTATTGGGGGGGGGGGGGGGGGGGGGTTACTAGTGGTTATGGTTAGGTATGGTAGGTCTGTCATAGGCTAATGTCGGGGACAAATTTCAGACTAAAGACGAGTTAACTGTAAACGGCAAGTCCAATTGGGGACAAAAGCTGTGTCCTTAATTAGGAAAAAAGCAGATTTTTGGGTCAGTGGTTAAGGCTAGGTTAGGGTAAGGGTTAGGGTTAGGCAACTAGTGATTATGGTTATTAGTGGTTATGGTTAGGGTTAGAGTGAAGTCTCCAAGCTATGAATTTCATTTTATGTAGCATCCCCAAAAGTGACCTAGGGCAACACGTGTGTGTGTGTGTGTGTGTGTGTGTGTGTGTGTGTGTGTGTGTGTGTGTGTGTGTGTGTGTGTGTGTGTGTGTGTGTGTGTTTGTTTGTGTGTGTGTGTGTGTGTGTGTGTGTGTGTGTGTGTGTGTGTGTGTGTGTGTGTGTGTGTGTGTGTGTGTGTGTGTGTGTGTGTGTGTCTCTTGTGGAATGGTACGTTACAATCCTCAGATGTTATCTTGTCACTGACTCACTCGCCCCGACAGACAGATAACAGCAGTCATCATTCCCCGAATTATTCTATTCTGTGCCAGTAACTATTGTTGTACGCACTACTTGCTTCATATGTTGGACTGAGGCCCACTGAACGAGAAATTCCACAGTGGTAACAATACATGAAAATGACCACGTCATGATTACTCTGTTGATAAAGACTTTTGCAACAGTGTGAGGAACTAGCTCTATCTTTAAAATGATGAAAATGAGTAACATTACCAAATCATACGAGAAGCATTATGTAATTAATAGGATAGGTAATGGCACAGGTAACAGGACCGGTCAACACATTGATTTTGATCATGTTTGAACACATTAGGTGTTCAAAACATGAATGAGCAGCTTTCTGGTTTAACATGCTCATTCTTTCCTACAAGTAATCCATGTCTCCACCTCAATGAATTGAAAGCAAAAACACAACACATGAACCATGTAACCATCAAATGCAAGGGCCAACAAGGATTGCATTTCCCACTGTTCTATTTACAAGTGGCATGCTCAAGTTTAAAATCCCCCACCTCATTCATCTTTTGTGGTTTTAAATGTTGCTCTTCTGCGTTAAAGCCCACTCTGCAGAGGCTCTCCACATGCTCCTATCAGACTGGGGGAGTCTGACATTGGGCATTTAAACAAACAGCCACGCTGCCTGATGTGTCCATTTGACCTTACTTTGAACTGACAAAATTAAACACTTACTGTAGTATACAGGTTCTTGTCTCAGCAGATTTACTAGTTAATCCCACTACCAAGGAATGTAAGCAGTCATTGCTCACCCGTGATGTCCATGAAGGCCCTCTCCCATATATCGTCCACGGTGTAGCACTCTGCTGAGGTAATGTTGACCGAAAGCACGATGTCATCTTCCACATACTTCAGGATCAGGTTGTTCACTACAATATTGACATTGTTCACCACACGCCGGATCAGACTTTGCACATAACCTACAAAAATATAAGCATACAAATGAGAAACATGTTAAATGACACAATTAGTAGACATACAAATTATAAACAAAAAGCATAGCTAATTATAAAGAGACACACATGTACACATGAGGTCATGGTTGCTATATTTGAATACATTCCCCAGCATATATCAGGACTGGATTAATTTTGTGTTGAGACACCGTAAAAAGAGTGAAATCCAGAGCTGCATTCCCTGAAAGTCTAAGCTCAATTCCACTGACCCCTGCCATCCTCGCGGGCTCATAAATAAGACGAGGTCCTGACATGTTATTTTTCGCCACAGTCTATCCCTTGGACGAGTACAGTGAAAGGAACTAAATATCCATAAGAAAACATTTTTACTCCCACCATGCCTGAGCAGCGCTACAAATCCTGGGTGAATTTATGAATCTCCAAAGGGCTCTCCTCTCCTCTCAGATGCAAAGTCCTGTTTAACCCCAAACTATGCGCATGCTGCCTCAAACATATCCCTCCCAAGCCCGTTAAAACAACTGAGGAGCCTGCATGAGCACACACAAAAATACACACACAACACAAGACACAAGCTCGAGTTATTGATGGCACAGTCTCTGGCCTTGATGAGAAAAAAAAGAAACAGTATAACACAAATGATATAATAACAATGAGAGACAGAAAGGGGCTTCTATACTTTGTGGTGATGTAGAGCAGACTAGAGAAATCAATTTTGTACAAATGGAAACAAAACAGGAATATAGAAATAGATTTTTTTGGTGAGGGTGAAATTTTGGGGTGGGGGGGCTGGTGGCTTTTGTGGTGAAGAGGCGGAGGGATGCAGTAACCAAGAGCAAGGAGGAGAGAAAGAGCAGTCCCGTAGATTGGGTTTCAGCAGAGCTGGGGGAGCCATCCTGCAGTGTTACCAGTACCTCCTAATGGCCACAGTGACGCCCAGAAACAGAAGCTTCGCAGGAAAAACATACATGGTAAGGTCATTACTCAACAAAGTAAGAAAGAACTTAAAATATTACAGACAGGGGAGTTTCGACCATAAAATATGAAAATATACACCAATAAATCCTCCTAACCACAGGACCAATGGCATTATTCATTCCTCCCATGTACTGTTAAACACAGTCACTACAAGTTAAAACATATAAACCTTTAATGCTTTCCTCGTATTTTCCAAAGCAAATGTTTGTCTTCCTGTATCTACATGCCTGGCCAAGGGCATAACAGAACCGATAATTGGGTAGAAATAAATGGTGCTGTTGATGAAAACATTTATATGAATTAGTTAGCTGTTCAGCCACTTGTACGCGGGCCTGACTACACATTAGCATAATCCAATTGACAAAATTCTCATGAGTTTGCTGCCTGACCAAACAGAGTGGCAGGAAGAGAGGATGACATAATGTAAACTTGACTAATAAACGCAATGTGTGTTTGTGACATTTGTGCGTGGCCTTGCATGCATGCGTGTGCTTGCCTGGGTTTTGTACGTGAGCCCGGCTGCTCTCTTGCGTGCATGAATGTGACTGTGTGTGGCTGAGATTCGGGGGTCAGTCAGAAAGCTGCTGACGCACCTGCAGCCTGGGCAGTAAAACCAGCACTTTACCCCCTGCTATTTCCCTCTCTGGATCTAATTTGCCCATGTCAAGGTGTCTCTCTTTCTGTCTTGCACTCTCTTAGACACTTGTTATACTTCTTCTTCTTGCCTTGCACTGGGTCCAGGGCCCCAATCCTTCTCTCTGCGAGCCATCGCGCGGCTCTGAACTTCTGTAAACAATTGACACAGCCAGCACCTGTGCTGCGGCCCACAGGGAAGGAGCCCACTTAAAACTGTTCAACCATAAAATGACTGGAAAAAACAGCTCCTTTATGTGATCTCAGAACAGGCCAAGTACTCTCTTCTGTGCAATACAGGAAAGAAACACTATACTGTCCATGTTCACCATTTTTCCTGTATATGGAAAGTATTAGCAGCTATTAGCCGTGCCAGTTATTAGCCACAGAGAGAAAGACTGACAAGTCCGTCAGACAGTAAATATACTGTAAGTTGGTCTTGCTGTGTTATTCTGAAATGTAATTAGCACAGTTAACCATGTAGCCAAAAGAATATTTAGCTACTGTGACACAATAGCCCCTTTGAAGTGCTACATATAATTCACATAATCCTATACATTCCTATGACAATTTTAGCTTTTATATGTCAAATTTAAAACACAAGGATCATAAACATAGTGAATCACGGATCTCACTTCCACTATCGCAACAGTTTCCTGCAGGATCCTGGAAACACTGGTCTATATTTTTGGCTGGAGCGGCCAGAGACCAGCCCTATAATCCCTAATGTCTGTCCGTCACTGACTCACTGAGTGATGAAGTTAGACCATTGTTCATCCGGCACAGTGTTGGAGTTTCCCCAATGGCCATTGTTCTTTCAGAATGAAAATGAACACAGCCCCGAAATCAGTTTTAAACACGCAGTTATCAACTGAAGCATCTCACACAGAGGCTCCGACACTGATTGGAGCACCAAGGGATGCAAAGGATCCATTTTACCAGCCTGCATGGCGGCTAGCAGTTTGTAAATATGGCTGGCATTGTCAGCATAGCCATGCCATGCTGTGTGTAGCCCATACTGTATAAAAATAAGATGTAGCTGCAGTGTTTCTGGTTAAACAGCACTGTGCTGGGCAGGTGGTCAGTTTGTTCATGGTGTTTGTGACGGACTGTTAGCCTAGCATCCTAATCCCATACAGACATATGGATGATACCATATACCACAGATGGACACAGATGAAAAAGCAAAGGGAGTTAAAAGATAATTAGAATAATTATCATTCAAATAAAAATATATATGAGTGTAAAGTATTGTTATTGCAACTGCATTTATACCTTTGAATTTTTTTAAATTATGTTAACCATATCATGTAATATACTACTTGACTAAACTTTAACAAATATTACTGGGATCACTACAGAAAATTGCCTCTAACAAATTGGCCACAATTCCATATATTATAGTTATATACCATAACTATAGTCACTGACCTAGTCTTGTTACAAAGTTACTAATAGCAGTAATATAAGGCATCTATGTATATTAACCATTCTGTTAGTTCTTGGGCCAGCTATGCATGGTACGGCAGGTCTACAGAACACAAGAAAGCTCCAGGTGGAGAAAGCTCCAGCCTTTACCCGTATGGGATATTCTCTATTCATAAGTAGCATTTCCCAGTAATACCAGAACAGCTGCTGTATTTATTCTGTATGCAGAGGCCCCAGTACCAGGACAGCAGTAGCACTGGACCATGGATTTATCTCAGGAGAGTGTTTGCATTTCAGCCCAAGCAAATCTCAATCTCCCCCAATCACACGCATACTTACACAACCATGCATGCATGCACAATTCTTGGACACACTCAAAGCAATGCGAGCAGACTCACAATAGACACATAAATTTCGGTGTTTGCACAATTGTATTGTACACAATAGTGTGTGTGCACAAGCACGTAAAACACACACAAACACTTCAGCAAAATATGAATGAATGCACCCACATGCACAATGAACTTAGCCTATGAAATAATACACATGCTTTGCTTTCATGACAGGCTGGGAAACAGTGAGTCGTTCCAGACAGCAGCTGTTATCTTAAGAAATCAAAATTTAGTCTAAGAGCACTATCATCCAACGAAACAAAAATGGTTACGACGACAATTTGCTCCCCATATTTTGTGATCCACGTCAATGTGTTAGTTCAACAGGGCTTAAGAGGAGAAATGGTCACCCAATGCCCTAGTATGAGTATAATTCAACATGTGGAAGAATTCATATAAGGTGTTCATTAATGTTTCAATCAAATGTCCAAGAAATCTATTTATCATGACGAGAAAGAATTTGGCAATAAAGATGAAACTAACAAAACTAACTGCAAAACTGCAAAAACTAACATGTTTGTGGCGCTTTAGGAGAGCTCAGCTACGAAAGTGCAAATCCTGGCCCGATCCACCCTGCCCACAGGTAAACAGCTAAATCTAGACTCAAAGTGAGACGGTACCGCTATTAAATCTCTTTGAACTCGTAAAACAAAACACATTTCAAACAGTGTGAATGGGGCCAAAGCAGGCATCCACTGGAATAGAGAAATGCGGTTCTCACAAACGGTGGCCACTGGTCCCCCCACAAGCAGCAGTAAACATAATCACTCACAGAATTGCCCAAGGTGGAAGCACTTGGTCTTTGGTCTTTGTGTGGCTACCAATCCCATGGCATATAAATTAACATCACTATTTTCCACCACAGGGAGAACAGGGGAGGATAAATTCATTCAGCATGTGAGAGCTTAAGGCCAAATGACTGGATAATTGCTGGTGGCTGCTTTTTAGTGTCGGCCGTGTTTTGTTTTGAAGGGGAGGGGACCAGACGCAACGCCGTGGTTTGTCGACGTTGATGCTAATGAAGAGGTGAGACTGGCCATCGCCTTCTTGTGTTGGTCTAACTCCTAAACGCAGGTCGTCTTTGATGTACGTTTTTCACATCTGTTCACAGTGCCACCCTCCTATCACCCATCCACTCACACAGTGAAATCCTGTGTCTATCACTGCCTGCTGAGACAGAAGCATTTGAATGCATTTGATTAAATATGTGCAAATTTGGGGAAGAATAACTGTGACATTGAAAAAAGAATGGAAGCCAATACTGGAAGCAAACAAATATCAATGTATGTATCCAATCACTTTGACTATATTGTTTATGCTCACTGTAAGTATACTGTCAAATTTTTTGTATTGTCGCTTCCACCTGGAAAAAAAAAAGAAAAAAGAAAAATTGGTCATGAGAAAAGAATGGATTTACTGCCTTTTTGCACTGCCACAACTTAACTATACAGAAACTTATGCTGCTACTTCCTACATATAAAAAAAGTAAACTCCAAAATCTTATTTTATCTTACTTCCTATCCATTCTATTTTTATTTTTATATTATTATTATTAGTAGTAAATCTGGTAGTCTTATCTGTTGTGCACTTCAATGTTAACTCTTTAGTGTTAGGAAACATCTGTCTTATCTGTTGTGCCTGTGCACTTTATCTGTTCCACCGTGGGATAGTGAGAAACGTCTTCTCGATGCCTTTGTATGCCTTAACATTTGAAGAAATTGACAATAAAGCTTTTCAATTATATTTTTATTTATCTTTTATAAATAATACAGCTGCAGTGTACTGTATTAAAATAGATTAAGAAAATATAACTTTTCTTTACTGGTTTGCTATAATGTTTTTATATTGTCTTGTAATATAAAATGAGATTAATATTTGTATAATGAATAGATAGAGGTGTAAGTATCTGTTGTGGAATGAAGCTCTAAGAGATGTAGCAACTTGTAAAAAAACACAAAATTACACTTTTTTTTAAAAACCAGAATGAACTCATTATGAACTAAAACTGTTGGCCGTTGTTTGTTTAGTGTACACACTCCATAGTTTTCTCGGTGCTCCCTCGCTTACAACACTGAACAGTTCTGCAGTGTTTTTTGACAGCTGATAAACAATCGGTTACAGCACCAATGAGTAGGAATTGAAAATATCTGCCTTTGGCGACTCTTGCTGGTAGCATGAAAAAAACCACTGTGGCAGACAGAATGTTTTTCATTTATTTTAGAATATATGGTAATATTATGAGGCCAGCAGATAATCAGTATTTTCTTTGGCAGAAATAGGAATGCAATAAGTACTCAGGACAACATCTGCATTCATAGCAGTGGATTATAGAAAGTCTAAATAGAGGTACTCCAGAGACTAATGAATGAAAAAAATTGCCTGTTTGCCTTGAAACGCTGCGCTGTGTCCTCACTTTTGAAAAACATCCTTTAACTACATTAAAGACCCCTGACAGGTTTGTTTTGTATCTCATTCTTAGGAAAACATCCTCTGTCTGAGTCATAGCAGGTTAGTTTTACGTTGTCTACCTTTTAACCTCTACCTTTTAATTAGGCGGGCTGGGATTACAGCATTCATCTGTTTCCTTGCTATTATTGAGGTGCTGCAACCTTTGACACCAGAGTTGTCTCTACAGCCTGTAATAGATTGAAACAAGGTCCACTGCTGGAACAGTGTAGCGTACACACACACACACACACAAGTGAACACAAATACATGCACGTACACAGATGGATTGAAGTTACACACACAGACACACACAGACACACACAGACACACACACCTGGGAGATCAGTTGGAGGCAGGCCCAAAGGGAGATGCTGGGGTGTGAGGCACCCTGCTTTAACAGCTGGGGAGAGATATTATCTCATAACATCAGGCCTGGAAATGGATCCTCCCCAGATACAACCAGCTAGGAGTTAAGGTTCATACATTCATGCAGACTCTGGGAGTGTGTCTCATGGTTGGGTGTTAGACTATGACCCTGTTCTTAAAGCTGAAGACCCCCAACCTCTCCTTTATTTTTCTTTGTTTTTTTCCTCTCTAAAAGCCATATCTTTTCTTAATATTTCAAATTTCCCTCTGGCAAAACGAACTCACACCTCTCAAACATTTCATTGGTTGTTTCTTTTTTGCTACAAAGTTGTATCTAGGATGTTTTTACTTTTATACAGTGTTTTTGAGTATTTCAGTAGGATTAGTGGGATTGTGCTTCCTATATGTATTTCTGCATAAAAATGAAAAAGATTCAAATAGTCTGTGCCATCATAAAAATAGAGGGGGGAAACCATGCTAAGAAGCCTGTTTATGTGCCTTTTATGGAAAAAAAATGTGTAAGACACAAACTCGTCCTAACAGAGAGTTACAAATTGATGAAAAAGGTCATAAATATTTTTAAAGGCCAATATCCAGCCCCAATTAAACCCTCCTTTGTGAGGTGCTGTAAAGTGCTAAAGTAAGGCAGGCATGGAATCCATTGCCCTGTAGGAGGCATGTGGTCAAGTGGCCTTGTTGATAAGAGCCATCACAATGTGATTTATCACAGACACATCCCCCATACTCTCTCTGACTGATTTACACTGGTGAAAAATGCAGTGCTACACAACTCATCCCAAAAAGAAGATTTCTCTCTGTAAATAGGCAATACCTAAATCCGTTAGTGACCTCTGCAGACACTGGGCTACTTACAAGCCAGTGGATTTAAATTCAAATATTTTATGTCTTCAGCATTCTTAGAGGCCAGAAAGTAAAACCCATGTTTCTCGGTAGTGTAAATAGGTCCTAATCTCTGCTTCACTCTGTGGCCCTGTCCTCCCCAGATTGAAGCTGTGCCTGCCCTGGTGGTCATTCTCAGAGCAGGGAGTAAGCGTAGTCTCACTAGGCCCGGGGTCATCACTCACCTGGGGGCAGGTCCGGGTCACTGGGGGCAGCCTGCTGGAGGCGGCGGGGCTTGGCCACGGCCTTGGAGCTGTCTGAGACGCTGCGACTGGTGGAGCTGGAGCCGCTCTCGTGGTCATCCTGATGAAAAAACAAACAAGGTGGCACGTGAGGATAGGTAGTTAAGTAAACACAGACTTCCACACGGACCTATTACACCAGGATTTGATGTATTTAGATAGGCTCTGACAATTATTCACAATATTATAACGAGTGTAAGGTCTTATTTATTATTTATTATGATTTTACTGTAGTGTATAGTAGTAGAAAAGTATATTAATACAGTGGAGTGTGCAGGTCCTAATATCCACAAGCTAACCTGTGTTTCTAATGCTTTGATTATGGCAACTTATCATGTTTCCACAGATTATCTAGGTTGTGATAATCAGCTTGTAATCACAGTAACCACAGTACCCACATTGAATTCTTTCACACTGTCAAATTACTCCTGACATGTATAAATAGCTATGTCTAGTTTTCCTTTTCTGCACATGCACCACAGAGGTCAGAGAGTGAAACCAAACTCTGGTTACTGGAAACAATGTAAGCAGTCTAATCTAACTCTTACCTTTATCTGGTTATTGAGGGTAATCAGGTTATTTGTGTGTGTGCCTGAGTATTTGTCTTTCTGCATGTCTGTGTGTGCAGTGAGCACAGGAGTGATTAGGGGAGCATCAACCGTGCACCACTGTTTTTAAGGGCCCCCTTCCCACTAACCTTCCTCCCATACCCATTTAACAACCGGCTCTGTGGGCTCTACAAATAAACTCTGGTCCTTGGATGAGAGGCGTGAAGGTCTCTCCTCCACAACATCACATGTCATCAGCGCTTGGGAGACCAGCAGCCTGTTGAGCTCAGGAATGCAAGTAAAAGATCTTTGTGTGTGTTTGTGTGTGTGGAGTAATGACGATGAAATGGATGTTCCCTTCAGAAATGAGGCTGAAGATAAACACAATGAGCAAAGATTTGGGATGAGGAGGTTATTTATTGGTTCAGCTTGGAGAGTGCCTCAGCCTAGTGGGTGCTCTGTGACTAAGACATGAGGTGCTATTAAAACAATAAGGAGAAAGAGGACATGAGGAGAAACAGTGGTGGGGGTTATGAGTGTGGCTACAGAGCTAAAAGCCAAGGACCTTCACTAGATCTACAGGGGTGAATACAATTTTATTTAAACCTGCAGTGCGGAACTTAAACATATAAACGAACATCTATTTCATTCAAGCCCTTGACAAATGAGTGCACACAATTCTGATTAAGCCTATCAGAAAAATCTCTCTGTATTTCACAATATAATTTTAATCTGGTGTCGGGATGAAAGCATACTGCACATGCTCAATAGGCAGAGTATGTGCACCAGATTTTTCCACTGGCAGAGATAGTTAATGTCCGGTTAGCTCTCTGCTAACTTGAATGGGGATAAAATAATGTAATGGTGCTGCTCTTCTAGACTTTCCAAATGTTATCGGACCAAATGGATCAAATTCTGATGGTTAAACGAGTCATTTCGCACAAAAAGGGAAAATCATCTAACAGAAATTCCCATGGGTTTCCTTTTGATAATATTTGAATTTTTGAGTAATATGTTTAAACGCTCTCCTGAAGCTCAAAGCACGAAAAAAACAAGGTTTTCACATGTGATGTCATCAAGTGACAAACCTTGGAGAAAGTCCATTAACAATAAAGAGGCCATCTTTGTAGACTTGTAAAATTTCTACTAGCGGATTGTCATCTTCTCCGGAGGGTCTTGGTCATTGTGTTTCCAAGTTTTCACAGAGGCTTGTTGTCTTATTTCCAAGTTTTAAGAGGAATTGTTCATGTTCACAACTTTTTATTCAACAGTTCATAACCGGAGATTGTGGGGAGTAAAATCTGTCAAATCTGTTTTTGAACACAGAAGATATGTGTCCAATTTGGAATAAAGCCAGCACTACTGTAAAAACCTCTTCAACCATAAAATCTAAGATCTAAGAATAGGGGAAAGCACTCTACATTGGAATCAAAGCACAAAAGACATACTATGACTACTATAACTAAACTTTTCTACAGTTACTATGTATCACTGAACAAATACCTCAGATTCATATTCACATTCACAGTAGACATAAGCCTGCAACAGAGGATGTTAGGAAGAAATGGAAAAAAAGTAATTAATGCACAGAAAAAGTCTACCATAAAAGGGAAAAAGAACAGAAACCAAACACATTAGAACCATTCTAAAAATAGAGACGTCAAGAAAAAAAGGTGGAGGGTTGAGTGAGTTAACCCCCAGTATGGCACTGATTAGGGGTTACTACAGCAGTGTAACCCTTTTCACAGTCAGCCTGGGCGGTAAGTTAGTCAGACAATCTGGACAGAGAAAGGGAGCCATCACATGTGTTTAGCATTTAAACAGGAGATCAGCGCGGCGGAGTGTCTCAGGAGTCTCCTCTTATCCTGACTAATGTAAACACTGAAGGTGTCAAAACCAAATATATTTGGCTACTCCGTGCAAACACACACTCATTCACACATGCTCAAATGAGCAAATGAAAACCCGCAGCCACACCTTTCGAGGCAAGTCACATGCTGTACATACACGTACACCACCCAATACGCACACATTCCCTGCTTCTGACATTATTTGATGACAATGAACCCCTTTCTCTCTCTCTGTGTGTGTCTCAATAATGAAGATTAGCTTTTAAACATACTTTGCATAATTCGAGCGGTGGACACACAGACAGAGAAGCAAGTATCCCCAAAGTGCGGTAGAGTAAACATGCAATTGCCAAAAGAGACGAGAGAGGCCCTGGCAGAAATATTTACACTTTAGTTCAGGAAGGTCCTTTGCGGTAGAGCTGCACTATGCGAGCAGTTTTTTCTCCATCACTGAGTGGTGGGAATTGGTAAACAGAAGGGGAGGAATAATAAATACTTCATCAAGGTTCCAAAGAATAGAGATTGGCAAATAATAAGATGTAAATTTGTTGCTCATTATTCACACTTCACTGGTTAACTTGCCATCACTTCAAACAGTACAACTACAACATTTAGAGATATGTCCAAAAAAAAAGAAAGGAAAAAGGCGGCAGTTTTTTTTATTCCTTGAAATAACTTTATAATGAGACATGCTCAAATGTTGAGATGTTTAGGTTTACATCACAATGCGCTACTTGAGCACATTAGAATTAGAAACAGTCTCTCTCCAATAGGCTCTCATATCTTTACCTAAAGGAATTCCTCACCCTGCAGGCTAAGAGTACATTGAGTTCAGCGACTCAAACTGCCACTAAAAGACTAGACTGCCAAATTTGGAGGTAGCGCAAAAGTGCTCAATGTCACTGTGGGCAGTGAGCTATTCTCCAGAAGCGATAAATGCCTTTTCAGAGGGAAGCCCTGGGACAAATGAAGCCTGCCTCAGCTGCTGCAGGGTAAACTGATCCCCCCCAATGCCACGGCAGGGCACAGGACAGGGAGGGAGGGATAGAGGGATAGAAAAGGAGGGAAAGACAAGAGGGGCTGGGGTAAAAGGGGGAGGGAGGGGTTGCTTCCCCTACAGGCATGTCAACTCAGCTGTTGACCAAAGATGACGGTAGCAAAAACGGAAAAGAGAGACAAGAGACAAAGAGATAAGTGGAAAAAATAACAGTAGGTGAAAGTGAAACCGTTAGAGTGGTTGAGAGACAGCAAGAGCGAGAGAGAGAGATAATAAGATCCGAACAGAGGTATAGAGAAAAAAAAGGAGCAGGTCCTGTGCAGTGTGAGTGACAGGCGAGGGGGACCCCCTACTCAGAGGGTAAGTGGGCACCCATGGAGGGTTAGGGCACAGGAAGGCCAGACCTGACCTCTGTCCCCCTACAGACGTCTGGCTCAGTCAGGGACCAGGAGGCGGCGTGTTGAGCATGTCTGGAGGGTCAACCCTCATCTGAGCTGCTCAACACATTAGCTGAACGCTGCCACCACCTCCAGCTATTGAAAACAGCACATCTGTAGATACTGTCACAGTTTTCCTAGTACAAACAAACCAGCTATGACTCACAGGTCTCAGAAATCAGTCATATCTTAACTGCCATTTGTGGAAGCAATTTATATGCATTGTACTGTTGTGTGAATATGTTTTGTTTAATTTTATTGGAAAGTGGCTCATTTCAGGTCACAACAAGCAAAACATTATATAGTGTGATGTGAGGACAACTGATAATTGAAGTTGTCCATTTTACTCTCAGTTTCTAGTTTCTAGGCACCTCGAACTGTTTCACAAATACACTGAAAATCATATACAGTACCATTCAGCTATTTGAACACACCATCCCATTCTCTTTAATAAGAGAAAGTGTGTCCGAACTTGTGACTGGTACTGTACATTTCTAAATGTGAGAAAAGAAAGAATAGGAAAAAAGTAAATAATCTTACTGCAATTTCTTGTCATTTGTGGTTTTCACATTGAAACGTGTTGGCCTAAAACGACAAAACTGCCACTGTTTGTTTTGATTGCTCAATGCAATATTTCTGAAAAATAAAATGTGACATGTTCTTTTTCCTCTCCAGATTACTAAGCAATTGTTCAATTTCAGTTGAACATACAGGGGAAAAAATTAGTTGGCAGAATTTCGCAGCCGACAAGCCTGCCTTTCCTGAAACTGCCTGATCTTTGAAACCCAAACATTTTTAAAACTGGTCAATTTCACACAGTTTCAGCAGATTAATGGGAGCATGCAGAAGACCATTGCTGGGTAAATACACTCTTTGTTATTGTTGTTTTTCCTCTGCAGGTCACTGGCGAACTCATGCTGACATCAAAGCAGCAGGCCTAGAGATTGGAGGCCAGGCAGTAGAGGGCAAACGCCTATGGAGTGAGAAAATAAATGAAGGAAACCCAATAGCTCCTTATCTCAGACAGACCTCCTCCTCCAAATCACTCAGGGCGCACACACACAGACACACACAGGGTCTGACATGTAGAGACCCCTGTGAGGCCCTGCAAGGGCCCACAGAGCTCCATCCCTGGGGAGGGTCCAGCAATCAGACCTCCTCCGTCCTACAACAAAAACACATATACACAACACATTTTGCCATTCAGCTTTCTTCAAACCTAATGCAAAACCTCTCTAGTACTGGCTGCCAGGGAATGGTAGGAAACACTGTGGATGTGATGGATTTCAGATTGTTTTTTCAGAAAAACAATGAAAACAGTGACTGCTAACATGATACACACACCCCACAGTCAGCATTGACCACACTGTTCTCAGCCATATTATTTGTCAGGTGGATGTAACGAATTACATTTACTCTTGTTACTCTAAGTGGGATTTTTGTGTACTTCTTGGCATACAAAAGTCTGTCACTGACTGAGTGATGAAGTTACACTATTGGTCAGCCAAAGCTGGCCGAAAGTATCCCAGAATGCATTTCACACCAACCTACAGCGAGCAGCAATGGCAGAGATCAAGCGGTTATAATTTTCACTATAGGACTGTTAATGTGTCAGTTTATTACGTTTTATTAAGAGAATAGTGCCACAGTTACCCACTGAAGGAGAGTGTTGTGTGACATTTACGTGACAATAGGATCTGTGCGCCTTCGCCAGTGTAACTTCTTGTCAATATCTGCATGTTACCTTTGTCCAGTGCCTTTTCAAAATAAAGAATTTCTGTGTTTATGGTAAATAAAATAAAGCAATATGTCAAATATTTACAGATGCCAACTTTACACACATGAAACACACCAGGCTGGGGTAATTCACATTTAGCATTAAGGATTGATTTGATAGATACTGCATTAAAACTATTTTGTGAATTAATATATAAAACAAACTAACTACTGGTAAACCCTTATAGTCTACACTCAAAATCTGGTCCAGCCACATAAAAGGTTTTGACCTAGTCTTGTTTAAGAGTCTGCCTTTTATTCTGCTATTAAATGGCAGGCTATTTAATTTATATAGCTTAATAATGGTTAATGCACCCCATGGTGTTCATAGCCCCATAGCCCTTTTTTATTTATTGTTAGTAATTTTAAGTAAGTGTCTTGAGTTTTGTCCTAACATTAATAATCAGTGGTAAGCAGAGGCTGCAAAGTGCCTGTCTATATTAAAGGAAGCCATTGTTAGTTTGGACATGAGGAATGCACTTCACTCTGTAGCCTAAAGGTGTTTTTTAACTTAATTAATTTAGTTCTATCATATAAGATCATCATATCATTTTTTTTCTCCCCTGTTTTAACAGTGATGACCATAGTTCTCATAAGAATGGTTCCCAGCTGGCACCAAGAGGAATGAGACATGAAAAGTGGCTCCCTGTTACAAACATACAGTCACAGTTTGGACCGCTTCCAGTAATGTCAAATCGTACGCAGCCACTTCTTTTACACTTAAGCTGCTCAACTCATTGATGACGACCCCACTGGAATGTAAGCTGAGGGGAACCAAGCTCATCGCAGTTGACTCAAATTACCTTTTCTTTAACGTCCCATGGCTACGAACACATCCATCAGCTCAACTAAAAATTAGCTGCTAATGGGTTTTTAATGAAACTGTAACAAATGCAGAAAGCCATTACGCCATGATTAAAGACATGGGTTTCATTTTCTCCTCAAACGGAGGTAGACTAGAGAAGGCCGCTGCAAGCCAAAGCTGTAAGGTCGGAATTTCACACACACACTCTCCCTGACATTCAAAAACAGTCTGCAAAAGTGCTTAAATATTATTATTATTATGCTCTGTCATTTCTGCACAGATACAAACACAGACACCACAATCCTATACTAATAACAAATATAACACCATGCAAAAATGCACATACGCATTCA